>NC_092430.1:8795174-9067381 GCF_036169615.1 Heliangelus exortis
TGGGCTGGGGACACTTGGCTATTGTGACTTGACCTCACATGTCCAATGCATTCAGTTCCAGGCCCAAGTTACAACACTGTGTAGGTGTTGTGCTGTTGTGCTTGAAGCTTTTGAGAATATGACAAATCAAGAATTTGATTAATAAGCAAATTACCCACTGGCTACTGTTTTATCTCCAGCCAGTGGAAGAAAACCTTGCTTAGAAGCATTTGCATTTAGCACTAAACTACACTTAAGTGATTTACAGGAATCTGAATAACTTCTTGGCTTGCAGTCAGCAGCTCTTCAGTGCCATAGTTTACTTAGAAATAGAAGGTTCTATTGGTTCAAGGTTCAATTGGACAGTTACATTATTGACACCTGAGGTTAGACCCTGCCAGAGGTGTTCAGTGACCTGTATTGCAGTTTATCCATGCTGTATATACATGAAGGGTTATATATGACATTAAGGTTACATACATGTACACATCAGAGTTAATAAAAAGGTCTTAGCTTTCTGAATTAACTTCCTTGATTTGCCAGAGCCCAAAATTTATATCCGTTCTGCACAATTAGTCTCCCTTCAGTCCTGGGACTTGTAAGTCAAAAAACTTATAAGACTATGGTTCAAAAGGAAAATGTATCAACGAGAGCTTTAAAAATTCTTATTTAAAAAAAATAGGATCTTTAGGTCGCCTAAGTCAGAGAGCAGAGAGAAGAATAAAGGAATGAAAAGCAGAGGCACTGAACACAACACTTGACTTAGGGTAAGATAAGGCAGCAAACCCCAGGGCTGTGTTATGCGAGGGAGAGTCAGAGCTGGGGTAAAAGCTGCTCAGATGTGCTCCTGTGTAGTACAGGAAGCCAGCTGAAGGGTGGTCCTGCCCTGTGCCTCCTAAAACCAAGTGCCAGAGTGGAAAAGTTTCAGTCAGTCTTCAGAGAGGTAGGAAAGGGTGATGTTTTGGTTTTAGGTTAAGTAATTTTCATAGAATCATACAATGTCAGATTGGAAGGGACCTCAAGGATCATCTGGTCCAACCCTGGAAAGCAAAACATAATTTATTGGAAGCTATTTAAATAACATCAAGATAGCCCAAAATCAAAACCCTCAAGAGACCTTTAGCTGCTCATAATATTTGAATAGTATAGGAATAGCCCAGTGAAGGCCCTTCCATGGAGTTCCACATCTCTGAGACTTCCAAAGGTTACAGTGTCCCTAAGAGCTCTGGGCTTCTTCAGCTTAATTCTGGTGTCTGGAGACACAGTTTGGGTTTTGTACTTCTCTTGAGTATTCAGAGCTGGAAACTCATATGAGCAGGAAGAGCTTCCAGCTTAGAGCTGATAATCCAAAAAAAAAAAAAAAAAATTTAAAAAAAAAAATTGATACCCACACATTAAAATAGATACACAGGACAGAGGATACTGACACTTTGTTTTGATTCTCAACACTGTTCTTTTTAAAACCAAAGATAAATTATTTCAATGATTTAATGTGTTTCTGTTTTCATTAAAATCATTTATGTGTGAGTTGCACATTGCATCAAAGATCTTGTTAAGAATTGGGTCTGAAGTGTTACAGTTGATTTTGCTAGTGCTTAGCTTGGAACTGTGGAGCTTTTCTTGAGGCCATTTATTCTGGCCAGATCATGTTGTAGTCTGTGTTCTGATGCAGCTCATCAATAAAATGGCATTTAGAGATGGACATTGTGTTCCCAACTCCAGGAGGAAGCCCTGAGGCGACAAAGAGAGCAGGAAATTGCACTAAGGAGGCAGCGGGAGGAAGAAGAGCGGCAACAACAAGAGGAAGCACTTAGAAGATTGGAAGAGAGAAGAAGAGAAGAGGAGGAAAGGCGGCAGCGAGAGGAGTTGATTCGTAAACAGGTGAAAAATGGCAAAGGGGATCCATTATATCTATTATATTTAATTATGAAGTCTGCCAGAACAAACAAGCTTTGAAACTTGGATCCGTGTCTGAGAGATCATCGCTTTTGCTTGTAGACAGTATCAAGTGAATGACAAATAGATTGTTGTCCTGTGTCCTGATTTCAGATGAAATAATCAGCATCCAGTCTGCCCTTTGGGAAGGATATTTGTGCAGAGTGAGTGTTTTCCTTCTTGTTTGAGCCTTAAGAGTGGCTTTGTAGCACGATGTGTCCACTCCTGTCTTCAAAAGAAAAGCAGAGTACAGTACCAGAATAATAATGTTTGAATTGTCACTCTGAGTGACTGTAGAATTGTCTTTATCATCATCTGTTCAGTTTTTCCAGTCTTCCTGTTGTGTGTGTTATGCCAAGAATATACCCACTATCAAAATTTATTCTTCCTTTTCATTTCCTTAATTCTATCAGGTTTTTGGTTTTGTTTTCCTCCTTGGGATCAGCTTTAGAAATTCATACTGGGGAACTTTAGCTTCCAGCCCCCTAACTGATACTGTCACAGTCCCTAAATCAAATTAACCTTGAAACATGATTGGCTTCACATAGTAGGTTCACTTCAGAATTGCCAGTAATTATTTAAAAATTTATTTTCAAGGCCCTCCCTTATAAGTCATTAATCAACATTTCTGTCCTACCACACAGCCATTTCCTTGGTTAGCAGAAGCATCTTTTCCTCTGCAGCTTGTGTTGAGTCACAGCAGTGAACATCACTCTCTTTGTCACCTGTCTTCAGCTTTGATGTCAAAACCTTTTCTCCCTTTTCATTCCTGTCAGTTTTTATTCCCCTGGAACTGTAGCAATGCTTGGTTGGAAATAGATTAGCAGGTAAAGGCTTGTACTGAAAGGTGCACAACTCCTAGAAAGAAAGTGGCATCAAATTAACCAGGCTGAACTAGGAAGATGTCACACTCTACCAAGTTCCTTGATGGAGCAATGGGAAACTTGTATTTTTAGGGTCTGCAAACTCTATTACTGTGTTTTCTGCCTGAGAAACATGAAGGTAAATGAGCAGCAATAGAGAGGAAAGATTACAGATACGAATTCCAGAGACATAACTCTCTTCAGTCAGAGTGGCAAGACCACAGAGCAGGGGTAGCTTAGATTTTGCAAGTCCACTTAGACTTTGTTCCTCTTTATGTCCTGGGAAGGAAGAGGAGGCTGCCAAGTGGGCACGTGAAGAGGAGGAAGCTCAGCGGCGACTCGAAGAAAGTCGGCTCCGTATGGAGGAGGAGGCAGCCAGGCAGAGGCTGGAAGAGGAAGAGCGAAAGCGCAAGGAGCTGGAACTCCAGCGCCAGAAAGAAATCATGAGACAGAGGCAGCAGCAGCAGGAGGCTTTACGACGGCTGCAACAGCAGCAGCAACAGCAGCAACTTGCACAAATGAAGGTAATGTGTTTTGGGGTTGAACTGCCTCCTTCAGGTCAGTGTAGTTTACCACAGCTGGATTAAGGGTTGTCTGGACTAGCTTGGACAGAGCAGAGATGGGTGAAATAGTTGGGGAGGAAAGAGGGTTAATTGCTGACTGAAAGTACTGGGAGAAACAAGAGGAAGGCAAGTTACAAAATGAAAAAGGGTCATTCAATAGAAATGTGCTGCAAAGGGATCTGAGATGGGGACAGATGTTTATTCTGCTGCAATGAGTAAGGGCCAGTGCGACGTTTCAAAAGCTTGGCATTCCTAGGGTCTTTGAAATCAAAACTGATTGCTGTTACTAAGGCAGAGGTGGGTTGTTACTCTTGATAATGCAGTGTCTTTGACACTGTGAAACATCCAATGCAATTCAGAGAGACATACAGTTTATAACTTACACAGTTTAACTTTTTCATACCTAATCATACCATTTTATACTCCTGAGTGTGTTGTTAAACTTAAAGGCAGCCTTTCTTTTCCTCTTTATACTTTGAGTGTATCCTAATCTATCATTATTATACTTCAGCAGTATCCTCTGAAGTGTTTTGTAGTTATTGATGATGTCTGTTTTCACCCAGCTCCCTTCATCTTCAACATGGGGTCAGCAATCCAATTCAGGAGCTTGTCAGTCCCAGACCACACTGTCATTGGCAGAAATACAGAAGTTAGAAGAAGAACGAGAACGGCAGCTTCGAGAAGAGGTAAATGCTAGCAGTAATGGAGTGCAGCTTCTACGAGTGGACTCAAATATGTGACTGCTTGACTGTTGAGTAAGTTGTTAGAAGGAATGGAAAGGGTGAGGAATGTTTCTTGAAATACCAGAGCTTGGTTAAAATCCCATCTTTCAGGCACAGGTACTTGTTTGAAAGTTTTTGTAGTGTCTTAATTCAAGTGTCTGAAAGGAGGGGAAACTTTTAACCCTAGGAGTGTCATGTGTTCACAAAACAATACAACATTCACATCTGTGTTCTGTTTGCAAATATGCACAAGACCAGGGCGGTTGAAGGGGAGGGAGGGAGCCAAGTGATGGTGGGAGCGTAGGTGCTTCTCCTCAAAGACTCTAAATGCTTAACTGGCTGCTGTCAAGATTTGACAATGCAATCTTTTCCTGACTAATAAACAATTGGTACTCAATATATCCCTATTTGAAAGAGCTTAGAAAAATAATAGATCAGCCAGACTTGTCCAGAAGAGAGTGAAGTCAGTTCAAAACCAATTTCTGGGGTAGACTTTTGAATCGTAGTTATCTTTGTAAAGTATGGACAAGGCCTTTTTTTTTGTGCGTGAAACAGCAAAGGCGTCAACAGCGTGAACTGATGAAGGCCCTCCAGCAACAGCAGCAGCAACAGCAGCAAAAATTGTCAGGCTGGGGTAATGTCACCAAACCAACAGGCACTACCAAGTCCCTGCTGGAAATACAGCAGGAAGAGGCAAGGCAGATGCAGAAACAGCAGCAACAGCAGCACCAGCAGCCGAACAGAGTCAGAAATACCACGGTATGTACAGTCTTTATCTCCTCAGCCTGTGGAGAGGAGCAGTACATGACAGTTCTCCATGTCTGATCATTACTGTTCCACCAGGTCTGGTGCTAATAACCAGGATCTCTTTGTTATGTTTCAACAGCACTCTAACCTGCACACCAGCATTGGGAATTCAGTGTGGGGCTCCCTAAACACTAATCCCAGCAACCAGTGGGCATCTGACCTAGTCAGTAGCATCTGGAGTAATGCTGATACCAAAAACTCAAACATGGGTTTCTGGGATGATGCAGTGAAGGAAGTGGGACCTCGTAACTCGACCAATAAAAACAAAAGCAATGCCAGCCTCAGGTAGGAACTGGTGTAGGAGCTTTTGCAAAGAAAGGCTACCACTCCTGAGTTGATCACTTAACAGTTATATCTTCATGTGTTTCCATTTTTCTGTGTCACTCAGGATCTGTTTCAGCAACAAAAATAGCTAATAGGTTACCCCTCACAATTTATTTTGTCATCTGCTTGAAAAATCAGCATTTGCATCTTGTAAAGTCATGTAGCACTGTACCATATACTGTGCAGTTGATAAGTCTGGTAATTTATTATATTTGTTTATCTCAGTAAATCTGTAGGTATTACAAGTAGACAAAACAAGAAGGTGGAAGAAGAAGAGAAGCTGTTGAAATTGTTCCAGGGGGTTAATAAAGCCCAGGATGGATTCACTCAGTGGTGTGAACAGATGCTTCATGCACTCAACACAGCCAACAATCTAGATGGTAAGAGGTGGAGAGGAATGTAAATCCACTGTGGGAAACAATACCCAATTTCTTTCCTGACCAGATAGTTCTGAGGGAGCCATAATGACATCAAAGTAATGCTTTTATGCATTAAGAATGGCTTCATTCTTCAGTCAGCAGAGTGGCTTCATTCATCAGTGGTCTGAAGAACTGGCTGCATCATCTTCTCTGTGGTGTTTTCTGGGGTAAATTTCAGGGGATTGGAAACAGTTTGGAAGTGCCACCCAGAGCTTTGCTGAGGACTACTGGTGGTCATGGAAATGTTATCAGGCAGATGGGTGAGGGCCCAGTTCACTTCTAATTACATGCCAAATTACCTTATGCCCCTCTGCAAAACATTTTTTGTCAGGAAACTGGTTGGGTTTTTTACTACTACTGCTGGAGGGCATGCAGAGGAATGCCCAGTCTGAGATGATCAACAGATACCTTCTTGTACCAAAGCTCTGTGGATATCCTCCTGCCTCCAGCAGCTGCTTAGCTGGGGTTCTGTAGAACCCTTGAACTGGTGCTGCTCCTGAGCAGGATCACCCCTCACTCTGTGGCAGTGCCACAGCTTCCCTCCTCCTGGGTAAGAGATACTGGAATTGATGTGTTGGCCCCATCTGTGTACTGACGAGCTGCCTGTGGTGACTGGGAAGAGGCTGGGCCCTGGAAGGGCTCATGAACACAGTGGCCTTCCACACTTCCAGGGGTGCCAGCCTGTTGTCCTCATGTCTTCCTGGCTTGTGATTAGCTTTGCCTGTGTCAGTAGTAAAATATTTCAGTGCAACAGAAGTGTTCCAAAGAAAAAAAGATGGTAAAGAGGGCTTGTGAGTCAGGTAGCTGTTGTACATGGTGCTTGCAAGTCAGGACAGCCACTATTGGAGATTCATCTGTTCTGCTTTGGCCAAAAAGAGACTGCTGGTGGCATCTCTAAGGCTCAAGTATCTTCTGTTTGGGCCTGGCATGAAATTTGAGCTGTAAAGCTGACAGTGTCTGA
This sequence comes from Heliangelus exortis, assembly GCF_036169615.1. Classification (NCBI taxonomy): domain Eukaryota; kingdom Metazoa; phylum Chordata; class Aves; order Apodiformes; family Trochilidae; genus Heliangelus; species Heliangelus exortis. Next base: position 8,801,748 of record NC_092430.1, read on the forward strand.
AGCTCCTGGGTTAAGTAGCTTTAGGATGGTCAGTTTAGTTGTCCTTCTCACCCTATTAGCTTCCTTTCCTCTCCTTGCCTTGACAGTAGAATAGATGAAGTGGGGCATCTTAGGGCTCTACAAGAGCAAGCTGCTTCCAGTTGCTACCAGATCTGCAAATGCTTGAAACACAAATCCCAAGTTTGTGTTAATTGCTTGTACATCTTGAGATATCAACACCCTTCCCTCATGGTCTGCCTTCTTCTTGCAGTTCCCACGTTTGTTTCTTTCCTGAAGGAAGTGGAGTCTCCCTATGAGGTCCATGATTACATCAGAGCCTATCTTGGAGATACTCCTGAGGCCAAGGAGTTTGCCAAGCAGTTTCTTGAGCGCCGTGCCAAACAGAAAGCCAGTCAGCAGCGGCAGCAGCAACAGCAGCAGGTAAATCCTCCTCACTGCAGCCCTCAGCAGTGCCTAGAGGCTGCGTTTGAGGCTGAAGAGTCTGCACTTCTGCTAGACTGATAAAATCATAGAATCAAAGAACAAAAAACCATAGGATTTTACAGGTCCTGCAGAACGCAAATAATAAAACAGATTTCAAGTATTTACTGCAGAATCGAGTTTCTTTTATAACTACCAGCTAGGGCCGACTCTAGATCCAATAATGTCTCAGGGTGCTGCTCCCAGATAGGCTTGAGGACAGAGTCAGAGAATTACCAGAGTTGGAAGGGACCTCCAGGGATCATCCAGTCCAACTCTCCCCCTAAAGCAGGATCACCCAGAGCACTTCACCCAGGACTGCATCCAGGACAGTGAGACAAAAATGTGTTGGATGGATGCATCACCAGCTAGTGCTGCCACACGTAATGTCGAAAGTGCTTTGGGCTCTCAGAATGTTTTCAGTGTAAACCAACAACCAAACTTCATTGCATGTTGTTATCCTGCATTTCCCTTCTTTTTCTAGGATTCAGTGTGGGGAATGAACCACAGCTCACTACATTCAGTCTTTCAGACTAATCAGAGCAACAACCAGCAATCCAATTTTGAGGCTGTGCAGAGTGGGAAGAAAAAGAAGAAACAGAAGATGGTTCGTGCAGATCCCAGCTTGTTAGGTCAGATTTTAATTTTAGAAATTAACATTTAATTTGGGGAAAGCCTTGTAGAATTATTAGCCTTAAATGGGAATACTAGATTTGAATAGAAAAGGTAGTTGTTGAAACATCAGTAGAATTTCATTATTACTACTTAATGATTTCAAAAATTCTATATTGGTTTTCCCAGAAATTTTTGTCCAGCTGTCCCTCATGAAAAGGCCACTTCAATACCTTGGTTATACCTGGAAATTTTTAAGTAGTTCAGGCATGTCAGTGAAACTGCCTTTCATCTTTTGAGCTGACCTAACCACACTTCCTGGTTTGTTCATTAGGGGTAGCATTCCTTCCTGCCTGTTTAGATGAGCTAATCACCCTAGTCAGAAAAGATGGCAAAGATCTTATGAAAAACAGATGAAAAGTGCTCAAGTTTTCAGTTGGAGGCAGTGGAGAAAACATCAGTCACAGTCTTTTATTCATTTTTTTTATTTATTTATTTTCTTTGTCTGGGTGGTTATGTGTTGGGTAGAGATTTCTTTAAGGTGGCCTTTAAGATGCAAGGGCATGGTCTAAGTATGTGAGTATTGAGCACTGGGGGATGTAAAGCATTGCTGTAGTATTTTTCTAGAAAAAACATCTCCACGTTTGTGCTGGGCATGATGAAAAAGAAACCAGGGCACCACACTGGGGCCAGTATTTGTTGTGCTGGGCCTACTTAGCTCTTTTTCATTCAAATCAGCCTTTTACTGACCATCTGGAAGTCACTGCTTTTTTAAGGCTCTGCCAGAGCCCTGCCTTTGTTTTTTATCTTCCTTTTCAATGATTTTTGGACTGAAGCATACTGAACTTTTCAGTGCAGTTCCTGCCTTAAGCCATCCTGAGGTGCCAGTCTGAGGCCAATTTGGGTCTCCACTTGAATAGTTTAAAAAACTGCTCATGTCATGTGAAGAGATAATTACTAAAACCAATTCAGAAGTTGCAACTGTAGGAGAAGTAACAGATGCTGCTTCCTAAAAACCAGTATGCTATTACAAAAAAATTCCAAAACCTTTTAGGTTTAGCAAACTGCCACGAGAGGGAGACAAAACAATTTCCTTAAACCTACTGAGCAGAGCACTTCCTAGCTGTTCAAGATAATGGCTGTGAAAAGGAATTTGTTTTCTAGCACAGAGCAAGCCTATGTAGCAGTGTCTAGACAAGGAAATGTCAGGTTTGTGTTGTGTAGCCTTACACAGGAAAAATTTCATTTTCCTCATAGTCCATATGAGGTTGGTAAAACCATAAGAACTGGATTTCAGTAGGGAAGTTGCATACAATATATTGGAATTTTTTCTTGCACTTCTCACGTGTCATGTCATCAGCACTTACAGTTAGTGGGTAGAGTAGAAATTTAGGTGCAATTTGAGCCGTCTGCATAGCCTGATGGATTCTGCCTTCAAAATGTTATTTCTGCCTCTGGAGCCTTGTAAGCATGGTGCTGACAGGTACTCCAAGTGCCAGTTGACTCAGGTGTGCTCCCTTCCAAGAGGCTGCTGAGCCACCTCACCACTGTGCCTGATACCCGACCAGAGCTGCAGATGACATTTTTAAAATGCAAGTTAAAACCAGTCTGATGCTTGATCTCTTTTGATAGTGACACTTACATAAGTATACAAATTATTATCTTTGGTTTATTAAGGAAAAAACCCAAAAACCAGTTTGTGTAGTTAATCTCTACCCTTCCCAAATTTCCCTGGGTTCTTATTTTGTGTATTTATTTTACACGTGCTAGTGCATGTACCAGCTGTATTGCATCAAATACAACATAACCCATCCAGTTTTTTAACAAAAGTCCTTTCTGGTTTACAGGGTTTTCAGTGAATGCCTCATCAGAGCGGCTCAATATGGGAGAAATAGAGACTTTGGAAGACTACTGAGCATGTGCAAATAAACTTGGCTTTTCCTGCATCTGTTAACCATGGGTTCTCCGTTTGGACACAGTACTCTCCACCATGTGTTCTTCTTCGCCTCGCAGTGAATCACAGAATTGATCATCTCAGGCTGCTTCCTCTAGCCCCAGAAAACCCTTTCTGCCCAGGACTGCACAGGTGGTGTTCACGCTGGTGGCCTAGAGTTGAGTGGACTTTGTTCAGAGCCCTGGGAGGGTGGGAGATGTAGGATTCGTTCCAAACAAGGCTGATTTGGGCAGCAAGCTTTCACTGTGCTGTGATTTCTTCTGCTGACATAACCTGGAGAAAAAAAAAAAATCAATTGGGATTCTGCAAACTGTTGCTTCTCTCTCATGGTTATTCTTCCCACATCCAACACGTGCAGTTCACGGAGAGAGAGAGAGTTTGTGGTTAACAGATGTTGGTCAAAACCAAAATGCCACACCGATACTGACTTCCGTGCTCCATCAGGGCAAGAGGTGCTCTCCCAGGCCAGGAGTTGCATTCATAAGCTAACCTTAGAACTGGCAACAGCAGGAGAGGGGCGGTGGTGGGCGCAGTTTAGCTTGGGTTGGTTTGAAGTTGCACACCCCCTGCCAGCCCTTCTCAGCACATTATTTTTGGAGGGAAATCTCGAGCCTGTCTTCATTAGGTGGTGATGCTGAAGCTGTTGGAGTTCCCCATCGGCATCTTTTCAGCCTTCTTGGACAAGTGGGGACTTCTGCTCTGGGAAAAAAAAACAGGGGGGTGGCATATCTTCTTTCAGGTTGAATTCATCCCTTAAATGCTACCTTCGGAGGGTTAGGACCAGTTTATTTTGAGCTTTTTTTCCTGCAAATTTGTCTCGTTTAAGAGACAGTAGGATCTTTACCGTGTGGATCTTTAGTCTTTGGTGAGGGTGAACACTGGCTTTACAATATGTACCCTATCAATCTTAGCTAGCTGTCATGTCGAGCAGCTCTTAGGCTGGCCAGCAGAGATGCCCTTTTGCCATGAAGAGAGACTGTGGAGGGTGAAGCTATGTGCAATGACGGCCCTGCTTATCTTCTACACCTTAAGCTACTTCACACACCTTCACTGGGATCCATCATGCTTAAGTATTTATGGAGTCGTAACCTTCCTCTCTCACGGAAAGATTTAACACCACCTTCCCTTCTCCACCCACCCATGTGCACACACCACAAAAGAAAGAAAAGGATAACTGCCAAATGCACTTAGTTTCAAACCCCTGGTCCCATCTTCTGTCCCCAGAGGGTTATAACCTGCCAAGGGAGATACGCTACAGTTCTGGTGGAGTTGTATAAAGGTGTCTGTCTGTCTGTCATCACTGCCTAAAGAAAACAGTTCGAGTTGCTCAAGAGCAGTTTGGCTTTGGATTTTTATTTCGTTTGGTTTATTCATTTTTTGGGGTCACCTTCCCCTTCCCCTGCTCCTCCTCTTCCTCCTCTCTCTTCCCCCTGCCCCCGAACATGTACAGTAACTATACAGAGACTGCTGCAGACTTGTATATAGTTTTTGGATCCAGTAGCATGGAGAGACTTGGAACTGTTGCAAATTTGGTCTCCCTCTCTCCTTTGCTTTGTAAATTCATAAAAGGGGGAAGAGGGGTAGTTAAAATGTTTACAAAACTTTAAACTCCCTCTGAACTTTTGCCAGTGTGGGGGGGGGGAAAAAGAGAGAACTTAAATAAAATCTGGTTGTATTATATCTGAGAGAAAACTTTCTGCTTGCTTTTGTCAAAGCTGAGTTTTGAGAGAATTCCTGGTGCTAAAACTGATGCAAAACTCAACTTGCATCAGTTTTCATGAAGAAACAACAAGCAAAATGCACAGGATGTGGAACAACAGCTGCTGCTTTATTTCTTCCCTCGTGAGAAACACCGGTGGGTTCTACTTGGTAATTTTAGAGTTCATATAAACACCAGAAAGTTGAGATTGGAAAATTCTGACAAGAAAGCTCTAATTCCCCCTCCCTCGCTGCACAGAAACACATGCATGGGCTCCTGGTGTTTATGCAGGAGGGATGAAGCCCCAGCTGGGTTTCTGTGGCTGCAAACACCCTGCCATGGACTCTCTTCTCCTACCCCACCCACTCCAGTTCCTTTCCAAAATGAGAGGTTTTATTTCTCCCCTCAGCGTAAATTCCACACAGATACCTTGTAGGCTTTTTTTAGACAAAATCTTATTTTTTTTTATTATTATTATTAGTTGCTACTTTTTTGTGTGTGGAAAATCCCAGTCAAAAGAGAAATGTCCTACGATTCATGTGACCATAAGGAATATGAAATCAGTGTGCTAAGATCTGAGTAGTTTTGTGTGATGTTTAGTTGCTGTCTTGGACAGAATAAGGCTGATAATTTGACTTTGTTTTAATGTCTTTGCGGTTTTTAAGTATATAAGGTGTCTGGTTCATAAGTACTTTCTGTTGTTTTGGTGGTATGATCTAATTTCCACAAGCTAATTTTGGACTACTCTATATGCTATGTAACAGATAAGCAAAAACCTGTTAATTTCCACCTCAGAGTGGGAGCAGGAAAGGAAAAAAAATTGTTAAACAAAAATGCAGAAAGGCAAGCAGGGAAAATGTGCAGTAATTTGTCAAACCCTGACAACCTCACTCGGCTTCTGAAACTTAGTAGATTATGAACTGGTGTGGAAGATCTTGCTTTTAATATTCCAATATTCTGGTTTCTGCTTTCAGTACAGAGGTAAGATGCTGGCATGTTCAGATCATGTATTCAAGTGACTGCCTTGTCACCTTTTGTGACAAATGAGGTCCTGTTTCTGTACATTGGGGTCAGTATGGATGAGAAAAATAGGAGCTACAGCTTTGTGCCTGCAGCTGGATCTTTATGTGCTTCCAGCACCTTTTCAGACAGAACATGAATCTGTAAAGCTAATAAGGATTTCATCAGAGTTTGAAAGATGTTGAATTTGACACTAGAGATACCTGAGGTTTTTCTTGGGCATGTGTCACCAGGTTGCTCCCTAACTTCTTGATTTGCTGCAGGAACAGTGCTCAGTCCTCTGCTTTTCCTGTCTGGGTGCTTTTGCAAAGAAGGCACCAAGCAGAATGATTGAAAAGGACACCAGAGCTGTGCCTCGCTGCCTGGCAGGAGTCCAAAAAGCAGAGAGATCTTTACCAGAAAAATCTGAATCTGAAATTTAGGACAGAACTTCTTGTGTCATTTTCAGAACACATGTGATGTTGGGGATGTTTGTGTACTTCATTACAGCAGGTTTTTCTGAACAGAAACCATGAAGTGCTTCATCCTCAAATCAGTTTAAAAAAATCTTACTGATATTTTTCTGTCCTCTGCAATAAGCTGGAGCATTCCCATATCTATATGCTCCATCCTTTTCCAGCACTCTGGAAATGTGATGGAAACAAACCTCAGTTTTCTCTGCTGTGAGCTTGTCAGCAGCCCATAGGGTGGGTGGGAGAGCTGCTCCCAGGGGGCTGCTGGTTCTGCCTGCCCACCATGGCTCTCCTGGAAGCCTGGACAGGTTCTGAGGAGCAGGGCCGCCCTTGTCAGTTTTGAACCTGCTGGAGGAGGGTGCCACAGAGCTGCTGTGACTGTTTCAGAGCGTTTTAATCTCAAAAGGTAGAAGCTCTTGCTCTGCCCACCCTGGAAAGAGGTGTGCTCTGCACATGCAGGAGAGAGCAGAGCTTGGCATGGTGTCAGGATTGTCCACCCAAAGGCTCCTGTGTGACCCCATGGGTGGGGAGGCAGGCCAGGAGCATCCCCGTGTCCCCAGAGCAGGGCTGGCCAACAGCTGCTGGGCCTGGCAGGGCACGGGGTGCAAGGGCTGGGCTGCCTATGGTGTGGTAGGCACAGGTTTGGGAGGGTGGAGCTGCCTTTGGGAGGAGGTGTGTGCTCTGCGAGGCAGACACAGAGGCTCTGCTGGGCTCTGCACTCCCTCAGTCCACTTGCTGGTGTGAAGGAAATTTTTGGGGGTTTTGGTTGGTTGTTTTTTTCCTACCTGACTGGACAAAGTTTTTATTATATCAGTGACACTTCCAAGTTGTTTTGTACTTTGAAGAGTTTTAAGAGTTCCTGCTGACACTTTTCCTGAGGGGAGCCATGCCCTACCACAGAATCCTTTGCCTGGTCCTGCTCGCGCTGTGTGGCAGCCTGGTCCCTACTGTGCTGGCAGGTAAGGAGCTTTGTTTGCATTTAAAGCACAGGAGATCTTTTACTAACCTGCTTCTCCCTTCTCCTTACATAACTCTTCTCCCTCCCCTAAAAATATCTGTGTTTATTGAATTAGAATTAATGGAAAGTAGCTTTGCAGTCAGTGGCGAGTACAAGTAAGTTTTCCATCCTGATCCCCTGCTTCTGTTGGGGGAAAATGGAGAGAATCCTCTGTCACTTCTCCTTGGCTGAGCAGCAGTAGAGCCTCGGCAAGGAGCAGTGACAGGGTCTGCAGGAGCTGGGGTGTGCTTGGCAGGTGACTGGACAGTTTTTCATGCTGGGGAGAAGTTACAAGCGTGAAAAGAAACATTTCTCTCTGGCTAATGCCAGTTTGTGGCTCTCCGTGCCTTCTGCTGGCAGGATGGGACAGCTCAGGCCAAAGGAACAGGCAGGAGCACAGCACTAGTTTTATGCTCTTGTCCAGCCTTCCAAGACCTAGAGCAAGGCTGGACTGCAGCTTGCCCTAGTGGGGAGATCCTGGCCAGCCTTCCAGCAAAAGAAATAATTTATTTTTAAAGAGCTTTCATACAGATGGGGTAATGTATCACTGCACCTAGAACAGAATTACCGTAGCTGGTATTGCCCCCACAGGTCCTCCAATTGTAGGATACCTTGCTGAGAAACCTGTAAAGTAACTAAAATGAGCCCTAAAAAGTGGATGTTTTCCTTCTCAAACCCTGAGCTTTGATTTTTGTACAGTGAAACACTAATGTTTTAAGCACAGTTTCAGTTTGTAGCTTGCTTGTGCTCCCAGCAGCAGTGGCAGTGCTCTTCCCCAAACCAGGTAAGGTATTTTCTTAGCAGTATTTCACTCTGCAGAAATCTATTAATTTCCAGTAAAATCCGATCTGCTTCCCCCTCTGAGCTGGGACTTCTTCTGTGCCATTTCAGGTTTCCACTCTTCCATGGGTATTTGCCTCGTCCCCTGCCTTGCCAGCTTCCCGTGTACTTGCTCTTGCCTCGGCTTTGCACAGCCATGGTTTGTAGGGAGCTGTCCCTGTCCCCCTGTGTCACTTTGCAGCCATGGTTTGTAGGGAGCTGTCTGTGTCCCTCTACATCACTTTGCTCTCTTAAATATCCCAAGTTCGCTTGATTCCTTTTCTGGGTGGGTTGCAATCACACAGGGAGGCCAATGCCTCCTGAAGGGCTTTGTGCTGACAAGTGCAACATATGAGGATCCTGGGGTGGAGGAGGGGTCCAGTGCTTTCTCTCTGTCCCATTTTAGAGACTTGACACCTTTAACAAGTTTGTTCTTCTCTGCTACCTCAAAGCAGGATGTGAGGGAACCAGCCATGCTAGGAGCAGAACAATTTTCTGCTGCTTGAGGCTTGAGGAGTAGAGAGGTACCACCCCCCCCTGAGCACAAGGGCTTCTCCCACACAGGGGAATTTTTTCAGCTTTTTCACCCTGTTAGAAAAGGAAATTTCCTGCCTTGTGCAGACAAAGAAGGGAAGGACCCATACAGACACCCCTCTGCTCTCCCTGCAGCCCTGCCTTACAGTAAACAAGTTTGTTTAAGGCTGGCCAGGACCGCAGTGCTCCACAGGGCAGCTCCCGGCCCTCGCCCCTCACAGGCCGCCCTTTGTGCTCCCCGTGAAGGCCCCTTTCATCCCTGCCCTGGCCCTCTGCCCGCTGTGGCTACCTGGGCCCGTTCAGCCCAGGGCTGGCCCCAGGGCTCACCCACCCTCTGCCCTCCCATTGCAGCATGGGGCCGCACAGGCCTGGGGTCCGGAATGCAGCTTCCCTTTATGGATTTCATCTTATCTCAGTGTGAGACCCCCGAGTTAAGTGTTCAGGAGCTCAGGGGGACACGAAGGGTCTCGCATGCAGCTGAGGTTGACACCTGGGCGTAGCAGTCACAGCACTGGTGGGTTGTGTACCTGGACCTGGCTCCTTGCCTACCTTGTCTGGTTTCCTGGATGCTGCGGTCAGGGCTCTGCAACCAAAGAAAGCATGAATTTCTCCTTCAAGCTACTGAGCTCTTTCCAATATCCCCTTTGTCCAAGATGGGGAAACAAGCAGCCGAGTCTCTAACCCTCTTTGTCCATGTCCTCTACGTGCAACAGGAACCAGAACTGGTTCAAGGACTCTGCACGTTCAAATGTCCGCTTCCACCTTCTCCAAACCTGGGCTTATTGCTCAGGAGAATCCTGAAGAGTTGACTTTTATTTTGTTATCCTTTTTTTTTAATCCCTTATTTTTCTCCAGTAGCTGAAGAGAACCTACAGGAAGGCTGGAGAGAGACTTTTCATAAGAGAGTCCGGCAATAGGACAAGGGGAAATAGATTTAAACCAAAGGAGAATACTTTTAGACTGGATCTTAGGAAGAACCTCTTCAGTATGAGGGTGGTGAGACTCTGGCACAGGTTGCCCAGAGAAGCTGTGGCTGTCCCCTCCCTGGAGGTGTTCAGGGCCAGGTTGGATGAGATTTTTAACAGCCTTGTCTGGATGAGAGGTGTCCCTGCCCATGGCAGGGGAGGTTGAAATGAGATGATCTTTAAGGTCCCTTCCAACCTCAGCCATTGGATGATTCTATCAGCAAAACCAATTTCAATTCATAGATTGGATTCAGAGCTGCAAGTGAAGTGGAAGTTGGTAAAAAGCCTTTGCAAGGCCTCAGCTTCTGAATCCCTTCTGTTATCTGAACTCTGATATGGGCTCATCAGTTTCCTCATCTTGAGCTAATGTGGAACTGTTATACTGCAGCAGCACTTCAGAATGCCTGTAGGGGAAAATGCAGCAGAGCAGATGTGCTAAGGGAAAATATGCAGGAGAAGACCTTGTCCAAGGATGTTTTCTGTAGCAACTCATGTGTCTTCATTTTCAGCAACAGGAGAATAACAGATATTAGGAAGTTTTTGAGGTTAAAGTACTAGAATGTGAGAAGTAATAAATAGTAGTAGTTTTGTCAGGCAAATTTCTTAAAAAAATGTGGAAGTTCCAGAAGGTTTGTCCAGGTGGGCAGCAAGACTCTGGAGACTGTTACTCAACCTGGCTGTGCAACAACACTGCTTATAGGTTACTGACACTGGGATCAGCTCCCAGCTGAGGTTACTGGGTTGGAGGTGGAGGATGAGGATGATATACAATGAACCAACTTGTACAAGGAAGAGTATTGGTCACTGGTGAGTGATCTCCAGGGATGAAGAAGTTAGGTGGTCACATCTGCCTTGGGGTCTTGCAGTCTGCTTGTAGGAGAGAATCTGGTTGATTGGGAGTTAATCTTGAAGGTTCTTCCAGATTTGGTTGGCTTCCTCAAGAGCAATCACTGGTGAAGACTCTTCCAGAGACTCTTCTTGCCTTTCTTACCTTTTGGCCACTGAGTGTCTGTGGTGCTGGTGACCACATTGCTGTGCTGGCAGCTCACCTCTCCTCCTTCTCACTGAGCATGGAAATAGAGTTTTTGTCAACTTGCCTTTGGGTCATCCCCCTCTGGATCTCCCTACAGCTCATGTAGATGAAGGCCTGCCAGGTCCTTGTGTCATTCAGACACTCATGGAGTATGTATTTATGGAGTGTAGTAACTTTATTTTCTTCCCTTGCTCTGGCCTCAGTGTACCCCATTTTCCCCAGGCTCCATCTCTGCCCAGTAAACCCCCAGTAACTAAGATTATTCTCTCAGGTGATCTCAAACTGTATTTTCACCATGTGGATTCCCCTGGCACTCTGTGGAGCAGCAGCTGTCCTGCTCAGTGCCGCATTGCTAAGAGAGGTTTTATGCTGGGAAGAGCTGGTTTGTGCCAGGGCTTGAGGTTTCTCTCCCTTGGGAGCCCGGGGCACCCAGGCAGGAGGGCTCGGCAGTTGGGGGGTTACCCTGGTAGCCCCCTGTGTGCCCAACTGCTGCCCCTGGGGTGAGAAACCATGGTGCGTTTTCCTGGAGATAGAATGGGTCCTGTGGCTGCTGCCAGTGCAGCTGATGCATGGCCCTCACCCAGATGTTAAACATCTGGTCATGTGATGGATGAGGTGTTTTAAGCATCTTTCCTGGTAGTTCTACAAAATGCTTGGGTAAAGAGGAAAACTGTGCACCATCTGGCCTCGGATGTTTGTTTTCCAACCCTCGACTACAGTCTTTCCCCTGAGGTTGTGTTGCCCTTGGGTTTCTTCACACAAGTAGAAATCACTGTGCTCTGCCTCAGGGCCACGGAGGTCCCTGTAGCTTGTCCTCTCCCCATGAAAGGCCACCACTGGGTCTGGAGCTCTCACTTGGGGGCATTGGTTCCAGCCCAGAGGTCACGTCCTCCTCCTGGTACTTGGGGTGACAGTAGCCATGCAGGTGGGCAGGCTTGGCTGCTCCATGCCTTCTGCTCCTGTAGATCATGTTTAGAGTCCTGGTCTCCTGCTTGTGTGCAGGGAAGCACCCCAGGAGGGAGAGGGGCTTGCGGTGGTCTCTCAAAACATCACCAGCAGAGCAGAGGCCTAAACCTCCTGAACCAGGTCCCACACCTGTACTCAGAGCCTGTTGAGTGAGATAGTCCAACAGGCAACTGGAAGAAGCCTCATCTCCCACTTGGAGACATGCGAGACTTTACTGATGGTGTGTGTTGGCCTTTGGCACCCAACTCAAGCTCTGTCCTTCCCACCTGTTACCAGAGGGCTGAAATGGGAGCATGGCATCCATCGCCGCTCTGCTGGACATCTGCTGCTCTGGGCCTTAAAGAAACCTGCTGGATGTGTGGGGACCTTGGGTGGGTGGCTGGGCTGGGCTTCTCAAGCAGGCAGGCATATGAAGAGACGAACTGTTAGTTCAGGAGGGAATATGAAAAGCCAATCTTGGAAGGAAAAGTGCTGATTGTGGGCAGGTGCTCTGCCTGGCTGCAGTGGGTTCTCTCTGGTGAGCCCTGCCTGCTAGCAGCCTTCTTTGGGGACAGTGCTCATGTTTGGGTTTGTGATTCTCTCCCCGCGTGTCTGCTGCAGGGCTCTCAGCATCTGCTCTAGCAGCATCAAGGTGCAGGAACCAAAAGGGGGACCCAGCAGCCATCCCTGGCTCTCTCAGTGATTCTCAGAGGTGGGTGTTGCACTTGGTGGATGCTGCTCCTGAGCTGACAGCTCTGGTCAACAAGGAGCTGGAGCCTGCTGAAGGGGGAGGGTTGTGTTTCCCTTGGATGAAGCACTGATGAGGGAAAACTGCAACAATTCGGGACAGCTAAAGCATGTTTGGCACACTCTGCTGTCTCTGTTAGGGTGAACTGAAAGTGTCACTAACAGGTGAGGAGAGTGAACAAGATACATATCTAGAAGCCATCCAGGCTTCTATCAGGTCTTAAAAATCAATGAGATCACAAGCAAATTAAACCATTTCCTCTTTATTTTGCTATGAAAGATTAGCTCTGTGCCCTGCTTAGGGGGCTGCAATAATTTTTTTCAGGAATTAGAGGAACTGGGGACAGGAGAGACTTTCAGGAACTGTGGCCCCAGTTAGAAAAAGAGCTATGGTTGGAAGGGGTAAGCACTTCCTCTTTGTCCCTTTGAGAACATGGAATTGTGAAGATCCCCTCCAGGTCCTACAGCCTCCCTGCCCAGTGCCTGTATCTGTTACAGATCATCTGAGACTTTCCCTGGGGTCAGATGTGAGGGTACACTCAGTCCTTTTGGCTTTGGGGAGAGAAACATTCCTGGGAAGTGCAGCAATGATGTTCTTCTGGTGGGGGGATTCTCCTGGCAGATGAGAGGGGCTGTGGTGCTGGTGCTGGCCCTGGTGGCGTTGACACAGTCAGGAAGGTCATGGCTGAAGTGTAGCTCTTGTGTGTGGAGCTTCTCCACTTGCCAAAGCAGGCTGGGACCAGGGCTTCAAAAGCATTACTTGTGTTTGGTCTGTGCCTAAACCAACAGCATCCTAACATCACCATTGCTAACCAAACAGCCCCATCTCTGCTCAGGTCCTTTCCTGTTTTAATGTGTAAATGTTTTAACTACATTTACTCTCCAAATTCTGTATTTCCTCCTGATCTCTCCTCTGGTGGTCCAGGATTTATAGAAGAGAGGTCCACTGGAAATGGCACTACTTGGAAGAGCTGCTGGATGGGATGTGAGTCTCCAGCTCTGTTGGCTGGGTTTGTAGGATGGGTTGTGGAGGGGCCCGTGAAGGGCCTGGGTGTTTCTGGGGAGCCCTGGTAGAGTACAAATGTCATGTGTGCTCATATTGGCATTTGAGATGCCACCTCTGATGCAGCGGCTACAGCCATACCAAGAGTGTGAGGACCTGGTGCTCACTGCTGCTCCTGGTGTCTCCCTGGGGTGAATGGGCAGCTGGTGTGATGGTGCTCTCTGCCTGACCTGGCACAACCTGAGCTCAGACTGGCAGCTTGAGTGCCTCAGAGTTAAACCTAGCAAATCCAGTATGGAATCTGTTGTGTTCCTGAGTCTGCAGGCAGCCTCAAACAGATCCAAGGGTGTTGGGAGCCACTCTTGGATATGAGCCCTGCGGGGACTCCTAGCAGGGGGGTTGAACAGGTAGCAAAGGTGTTTTGGGGTTGGTCCTCCTTCTGCTGCAGAGCTCCTATGGGGAGTGTGGTGGAGCCTCTTAGTGCTGGTTCTTCAGTGCTCTCCCACAGGGTGCCGGCTGCCCGGGGGAGATAGGGAGGGCTCCAGGCACTTGAAGCTGGGGCTGGCACTCGGGTGTGCTGCTGTCACCTGTCTTGCTGTGCCAGGCAGTGCTGGGGCCACCTCTGAGTGCCCCTGGCACACTGAGGGACACTGCTGGAGCTCCTGCTGCCCTCTTTCCCAGCCCAGATCACCATGGTGTCAGCTCAGGTGGGCCCTGGCACTGGATGCTGTTTGGTTTTTGTTCTCCCCCACCTCTTTTTTTTTTTTTTTTTTTTTTTTCCTATCCCAGTGTGACATTTCCAGTGGTTTCGGCAGGGAGCTGTGGAATGTCTCCCGTTTCTACCTGAACAAGCTGGGCATTAACAGGGAGCACTGGGCTCAGCCAAAGGCAGACAGGGAGAGCTCTGCCTTCATCCTGACCCTACAGCAGGAAGGAATAACAAGAGCTGAACAGTGACATCAAACAGGGCCTGGCCCCTCTGCCACCCCCCAGCACAGGGCAGAGGGACACTCGTGGGCTCCTGTGTGGGGCAGCCCTGTCCTGTGCAGTGCCGGTGTCTCCACACCCTACATGTGGGCTTGTGGTGTGGGATAGAAGGACCTTCAGGTGATGTGACTTTGGCCAGCACAGGGGGCTCAACCACTTGTAGCTGGAATGTGACAGCCCCTCCCAGCCCAGTCCTGGGAGCAAACTGGACACAGATGTTCAGGCAGGGCCTGTGTGTGCAGGAGGAGAGGCTGAAGGGTTGTGGGGAGCTCCTGTGCACACCAGGTTGTCACCAAAGCCTGTGGCCACCACTGCCAGTGACAGCTCTGAGTGTGGGTGCTGGGCAGAGGTGCTGCCCTGTGGAGGGGTGGGGTGTCTGCCCGATGGGGTTTCTCAGCCCTCGGGTCACCCATCATCCCCCCTGGGGCACTTGGCAGCTGGAGCCCAGGGCCCTGGTGGGCTGTGGTGGCCCTAAGCTGTCAGCAGCAGCGGGCGGTGACAGTGGGTACCCATCTTCCAGCAGAGTACCCCCAGGGCACGGTCCCCACCCTCTGGAACGATCCTCCCGAGCTGCCCTCTGGCGCTGGCCCCTTCGATGCTGCTGCCACCACGACCCGACTGTCAGATGCCACCACCTTCCCCTCGCACACCCCCGAGCTGGAACCTGAGGACACGACCCACCAGCACCGGCTGGATGCTGGGGATGGTAGGTGGCTGATGAGGGGCTGCATGCAGGTGCTCACAATGTTCTGGTTCTGGTACCAGCCCCTCCCTGGCCAGGGGGGGACAAGAACACAGCTCAGCTGTGCAGGGACCTGGGAATGGCCACCATGGCCAGTGCAGTGTGTTCTGGGTGGGAGTGTGGCCAGGGGGCTGGGGACATGCTGGGTCTGGGGGTGTCCCAGCCCTTCCCATGTGGGACTGTCAGCTCCCCTGACCTCACACCACTTTGTTCTCTCTCTCTGCAGGCTCGCTGGGGCCTGGAGCTATTGGTGCCATTGTTATCGCCTCCCTCCTGGGCACATCTGTGCTTGTGGCCTTGGTCGTCATCACGCTGAGGAAGTTCTCAGCCTCCTGAACACAGTAAAAGTGTTTTCTGTAACACAACCAGTCTGTCTTCTGCCCTGCCCTGCTCCCACTCCCCATCTGCCAGCAGTCCCTTTGAGGAGAAAAGCAGCCAAGGGTGCTCCAACCTCTGTGCTGCAATGCAGCCACCCCCCCAGTACTTTTTGTTCCTGGTGTACAGATCTCCTGAGAGCACCCAGCCCTGGCATGCTCCACCACAAGAGATCTGTGGCAGCAAGGGTCTCCGAGTGGGAAGCAGCTCGCCTGGGCTCACCTTGCACAGCTTTCCTTGGGTTGTTTGGTTGGTGTAAACCACCCCAGTACCTCCCTGCTCTCACCCCACCCCATGTTTGTGTTCAGACCCACTCCCACCCCCTGCCTTTGGGCCAGTTTACCTCCACCATTTGAGGGGTCTGGGGCAGAGGTGGGTATTGGTGTGAGGGGAGGAAGACGACACAGGTGTGTTGCACTCAGCTGTATTTTATCACACGGAAAAACGAGACAATAAGTTCCCCCTCAGTTTGCTGAGGCAGCCCGGTGGGGGGGGAGGGAGGGGAAGTCCAGCTGCACCTGTGGGCCCCAGGCCTGGCCCTGTACAACACTGGAGACCACTGAGGAGGAGGCGTGCAGGGCTGGGGCTGAGGGAATAACACTGGATGCCACTTGGTGCCTGAAAATGGCACAGCCTGTGCCTGGGGTGCGCAGTCCTAGAAAGTCACAACAGAGCAAGAGGGGCTGGGGAGAGTCCTGGGGCTTGGCAGTGGGGCACAGGACAGTTTGTGGCAACCCTCAGCCCCTCACTCCCCAAATAAAAATGCAGTGAGGAACTGGGGAGCCTGGGCTAGTCCCTCCACTAGTCAAAGATATTTCTGACAGGTAAGGGAGCATTTCTGTGCTGTGAGTGACATCCTGGGCAGGTGCCTGTGGGGTGGGCTGGGTTGTGAAGTGGGAAATCTGGGATGTGCCCATTTCGGGCAATTTTAAGGGCTTCCAAGAGCTGAACCTTCCTTGGTGTTTGCACTGGAGAACTGATGGCTGCTGCAAGGTCTGTACCCTGAGCTGGAGGTTTGGGTGTGCTTAGAAGGCTGTCTGTGAAGGGCTTTTGGGGGGATCTATCATGAGGTGACCCCACTGAATATGCTATGCATCAGCTGGGGGCTGAGAAATTTCCCAGCCTCAGCTCTGGGCTGTGTGCTGGCAGGGGCCAGGAGCCTCTGGCTGCTGCCTCAGGGCCCTCCCTGGGGTGCTAAAGGGGGGTGGGGAAAGTGCAGTCCCTGTGCTAACGTGGGAACACTGGGCTTGGGGCAGGGGGGCAACCCCTTTGCTCTCTGTTTGGTCCGGGGGGCTGCCCTGGGGCTGTGGGGAGAGTATGGACAGCCCCAAGATGGGCTCTGGAGCCCCTCTCCAAGGCAGCTGTTCTCTGTCCCTCCTTTTTCCAGCACAACCGCGGCACCACCAGGGAGTGCTGCAGCGACCGAGAGACTCCTCTGCAGTGCTAAGGAAAGGTGCCAGGTAACTGACCTCCCTGGTGGCCTCTGGCCGTGCGGGGCAGCCTGCAGCCGAGAGGCCTTGGCTGTGGCCACGCGTGGGAGGGTGCAGGGCCAGGCTGCTGACAGGCCAGGCTGCCACGGGCGGCCCCCGTGGTCAGTGCTGTGCCCGGGGCTCCACACAATGCGCAGCGCCGCATCTGGGAGGAGAGCGGCCCCACTGCCACCCGGGGCTTCTGTACACGTGGGGAGGGGCAGCAGGGCTGTACAGGGCATGGGCAACTGGGTGGTGTGGGTCAAGAGCATGCGGGCAGCCATGGCAGGACAACAGCTCCTGGGTATCATCTCTGGGGGGCTGCGTGGCAGCCCGGGCCTGGCGGAGCTGCTGTGGATGAGGAGAAGGGGCAGAGCTGTATGTCCCAGGCAGGTGGCAATGGCAGGCTCTGCAGGTGGATGCTGCACTCCAAAGCTGTCAGGCAGGCAGAGATGTGGGTCAGGCTGGCAATACTGTGCTGCTGGTGGAGCAGGGCTGGGCACGGAGTGTTTTGGAGCATTTGACTGGGAATAGATTGAGGATCTTGCAATGGGAATGGGCCCAGCAGAGCTGTGGAGGTGGGATTCCTGGCGCTAGTCCGAGCCTGGTACTAGTAGGCCATGTGAGAGGTGGCAAGATGGCTCCTGGGCATCACATAGGGGCAGAAACAGAAAGCCTTAGGAGACCCCTGAACTCGAAAGGTACAATGAGCTGCAGATGCTTGACCTGGGTGGTGTTAATTGCTTCATTATGTTTGTGGCCATGTGCCCTTCCCAAGAGGCCTGACGCAGCCCTGGGGAAGCAGGGGTCAGCAGACACCTGGTGGCATTCGGGCTGTGTCCATTTGGTGTGTGCACTTTGGGCCTTTACAGAGCTCCTGGAAGGGGTTATTGGAACCAGTTCAACCCAATGATCTCCAGGAAAGGCTCAATGCTGCGGGGAGCCCGGGAACTGCAGTCTGTTGGTGCGGGGACACGTGTGCCTGCTCCAGCACACTAAGTCCTGCTCCATGTCCCATGGCACCACCACCACCACCACATCCTCCCTGCTGGCAGCCTCTGTCCTCTGCCCTGCTCCCAGAGCCACTCCGGATGCTTGGGGACATTGGGGGTCACTGGCGGTTTCTGCTGCCGAGTTTCCTCCGCTGACTGTCATCTGACTTGTGCACCCGAAAACACTCCTTCAAGTTCTGGGCTCGAATTTTGGGGTTCAGGATCTCCTCCCCAATAGAACTGGGGAACCAGCCCCTCTCCTGGTCATGAAGACGCTCCCCAAATATCCAGCCTGAGCAGAGACAGAGACAGGTGTAAATGGGGAAGGACTGGCTCTTGCTCCTGCTCTAGGAGAGTTCCTGGGAATTGCCTATGGAGCTGGCAGTGCTATCTGGAAGCTGATCAGAGGCCTGTGCTGGAGTGGAGCCAGTTTGTAAATCTAGCCAAGGAGGGCTGCTTGCTCGAGCAGCACCATGTCAGGACAATTGGTTCCAGAAATACCAGCAGAAAGCAGCCACTGCTGCCACAAAGTGCCACCCCAGAGGACACCCAACATGACTGAGTTCACCGGCTGCAAGCGTTCCCCAGAGACTGGGACCAGGTTGCTGTGAAGCATCACCAAGGTGAGGGCAACTCTAGGTTACACCTGGGGGGCTGTGTCAGCACTGCCATGGCTCACAGCCAATGTCAGGGTGCTGTGCCAGCATCGCCACGGCTCAGGGCAGCCAGGATGTGCTGAGTCTTAGGAGGTGCTAGTTCTCCTGGCTGTGGTGTTGATGCCAGGGTCTACCCCTGCCCAGAGAACCCCTTCTGTCTGCTTGACAGCTCAGGGTGGTGCCCACCCTTCCACAAGGATTCCCAGCCCAGCCCCATCCCGTTCCCTGGTACCATCATCCGTCTTGTCCAGGATGTTGAGGACATCAGCCAGCTCTAAGGACAGCTCATCCGGCTGCTGGGCCACGTAGGGGTGGACGCACTGCATCTGTGGGCAGTCTGTGGGGGACAGGGTGAGGGGTGGTGTGGGAGGGAGCCTGCTGCAGGCCAGCATAGAATGGGCAGGTGGGACACTGCCAGTGCTGTGGACAGCACCCCTGACCTGGTAAGAAACCTGCAGCGTCAAGGTGGTGCCCCAGACACCAGGAAAGGGGAGAACTCTATATGGGGAGGCTGTGCATGGCCATCAGAGTCTTCCCCTGAGCAGCTCGGGTGCAGCCCAGCCTGGGCTGGAGGGGAGAAAGGGCAGGGCCAGGCCCAAGGGCATGTGGGCATCGATGGTGGAAACACGAGGGGAGCCCAGGGAGAAGGTTCAGCTTTGGCAGAGGCCTGGGGCTGCCACTGGACTGAGACTGGAGCAGAATAAGGTGCCCTGGGGTAGGGGTGAAGAGCTCCTAGCTCTCATGTTGATTCTCTTACCAACAAGTCTGGATGTAAATGAAACAAACTTGGTTCTCCGGTTTGGGGCCAGTGAAATCATCCAGCGCTTCATTTCACTCCTGTACAAGGGAGACAAACCGAGCCCGTGAGCGTCAAAGAGGCGAAGGGGCCCCAGCCCTGTGCTCCTCATTCTTCCTCTCGTGGCCTTTTCCTGCCTGCTCCCCCCAGGGCCCTGGTCTCTCTAGTGATGCTAGTTCTCTCCCCCTGCCCTTGCACACCCTGGGTGGGACAAGACGGGGCTGCTGCAGGGTTCTTGGTTGGCTGTCCCCACTGCAGCAGGATCCCTCTCGGGGGAGCAGCAGGTGGGGTCCTGGCACCCTCTAACCAGCAAAGGCAGCTCCTGGCTGGGCCAGGTCAACCAGAGACGTTTTCCTGGGGAAAAGTGGTTAGAGGAATCATTTACTCCTGCAGCTTCTGTGCAGGAACATTTAAAGGGCAGAGCTGATTAATCCAGCTGCAGATGGAGCCTGTGGCATAGCAAGGCATACCCGCTCACTTGGGATTCGGTCAGACAAGCCCCCTGTGTGAGCACATGGCCAGATCCAGCACCCTGTTACACAAAACCTGGGCCTGCAGCAGGAGGGTGCAGATTCCTCAAGTGCTGGAGAAGCCCCAGGGCTGGCGCTGCCCCAAGGTTCCCCTCAGCTCAGCCTGTTGGCAAAGCTGTGTGCTGGATGACATACTTGCTGTGGCCATTTAGAAGATGAGACAGGATGCAAGAGCACAGAGCTTCAACTGAGCTGAGGTAAGCCCTGGCCTGGTTTATTGCCCTCCACAGAGTTCCATCTCACAGACGTCACACATGCGTTTGCCCTGCATAACCTGACTGATGTCTCTATTTTCAGCAGAGCAAAGCTGCAGCCATGTGTCAGGGGACAAGGTGCAGTTCCTCACTGAGCTGGGGGCTCATTTTCCTGGTCCCAGTGCTGTGCTGAGGTGGTCGGGGGGCAGCCCCTGGGGCTGCAGCAGCATGTGGTCCCAGCTTGAGGGACATGGGTGGTGAATGCTGGCCTACTGACAGCAAGCTAACATGGGGCTGGGGGTATGCATGCTGTGCTGCTGGTGGTACATGTACACCTGTAACAGCCCAGGCACTGGCCCTAGAGAAGGCTTGGATCAATGAGAAAGCCATACCCTGGGCTGCAAATCAGCCTAGTCTGTTTTAGCACAGCAGAATTGTTTGCCCAGGCTGAGCTTGTATCCAGGGATACAAGGAGGCCCCAAGTAGCAGAAGGGCTGGGGGAGATCAGTATTGGCACTGAGGAAGCAGCAGCTTCTCCCACCTCTGCCTACAAGCAAGAGCCACTTGATTTCACAGGGCTGGTCAGGCACAGCCTTGGTCTTCAGGGCTGGAGCCTGCCTGGTGTGCACCCTGGGTTTTCTGTGGTCTGTGACCATGCCAGGGCTGGTTTGTGGCCTGTCTGTCCCCAAACGCAGTGTGCCTGTGGGTCCCCCACCCTGGATGCTACAAATGCCATGGGAGAGAAACCTGCTCTGGTGACCAGTGCCTCTCAGCAGGTGAGGACAAAGGCAGACTCAGGAGTGTGCTTCTGGGCAGAGGTCTGTGGGGCCAGCCCAGCTGCAGTGGGACCTCTGTCCACCCCACCCACCCTGCTCAGCCCCGAGAGCTGGGGGGCAGGGTGACTGCTGTACTCACTGGGATGATGCCTTCAGCATGTAACTGGCCTCCCGGTCATCAGCATTCTCCAGCAGCCTCAGGATGAAGACGTTGGCCAAACTCTGCCCCTGATCTTCCAGCTCCTCTACCCGAAGAAGTCCCCGGGGAGCCGAGTCGAACACTTGGTACTTGTCTCTGGGAGAGGTAAAAAGAGAAGAGTAGGAAAAACTGCAGTTATCTCAGGAGACTTTGGCTTCCACCACCCAGAACTGCACTCAGGACACAGACTGGGAACCACTGCACAGCAAGAGGAAAACAAGTGTCTTGCTGTGGGAACGGATTAGCGGGTGGCTATGGAAACCCACCGCAAAGCAACTGCCATAGGCATACCACGGGGCCTAGAACAAGTTTGCTTGCTCTGTCCGAGCTCCCCACGTACAAAACACAGACAGTTCCTCCTCAGAGGGGACTCTGAGGCTTAATTCATTCCTGTTTGCAAAATGCCTTCGTGTTTTCTGGATCCTAGCTGCCACAGAAGCAAAACATTTCCAGGCAGGCAGACGCTGCGGTGACACATTTATTAGCGGTGCTGGACGACTGCGATGCTCTCTACCGCCGAGCCCAGTGAAGGCTACAAAGAACCCGCTGTTCTCTGGGACCCATCTGTTTGGGCTGCTGCGTTTCACTCATGTCTAGTTGCACAAGACATATTTCCAAGCGTGATGATGTTCTTCTCCTCCTCCCGGGGCAGATTATACCATGTCAAATACAACTGCCAGCCCCAGGCCTAAATTTATTCCCCTCTGAGCTGCTCAAGTTTTTCAGCCTGCTTTCTGAGAAGCTTAACTGACTATGTCTGAGTTCTTTGTCAGGCAGTGATGAGCCAAAACTCATTTCTTGACAGGAAAACAGGCCTCCTGGGTCAGCTCACCACTTGATGTAGCTCGCTGCCACCCTGCAGACAGTGGTGGATATATGCTGCCTTACCCTGCTGGCAGAACTGTCCTGGAATGTTCAAGTCCTGTTTGCCTTCAGCTTCCAGCTGGAGTGAGCTGTGCCACTCGTGAAGAGCCAACTGTGCCCAAAGGCAAGGTGACTGCTGGAGTGCGGGGGGATACAGGTCAGGCCATGCATGGGGCACAGCAGCAGCACAGCCTGGCTAAACCCAGAGGCATAAAAGAGTAATGAAGTGCTTCAAGTACTATTTCCAATTTTTGCACTCACCCAGGAATTTGCCGGCAAAGTACCAGCAGATCATTGAAAAGGAATAAGTAGATTTCTCTGAAGAGTTTCTTAGTGCGAAGTGTTCGTGATGTCTTTGGACCATTCATTTGCTGCAATTCCCCCTGCTTCAGCAGCCAGCGGGAGTGAGAGATGATGGGCACAGACTGGAAGTGAGGAAAAGACAGTAAAGATCAGGAGAGCTTATGTAGTCAGGATGTTGAGAGCAACAGGAGATGCAGAAGGAAGGGTGGTGAGCTCCAATCACCACAGCTCACTGGATTTGAACACCAGGCTACACCCTGCACAGCCTGATCTGTTTCTTGGAGATCTTGCATTTCAACACCTAGGCTGAGCCTTTCTGGCCAGGGGGACTGACTTTCAAATTACCCTACTTGGCCTTTTGGCTACCATAAAAAAACCAGGCTAAATGGATTCTCACTAGTTGCTTCAGCTGACCAAGTACATAAAAAGGTTACTAAGAAGCTAAATAAGCCCATTGAAGTTTGGGAATCGGACAAATCTGAGAAGCATCTCTACAGTACTTGAGAAGAGAACTGGCAACTTTATACTCCGGCACTGGAGATTCATGGCATAGATTAAATGAGATCTTGTCAGACATCTCTAAATATTAATTGTCATTCCCTGAGTGGAGCCAAAATAGATCATCAGCAGGTAATTAGAGACCAGACGTAATACATAAATGCAGGGATGGATAAAAAAGGTGGGACAGATTCATTTTGATATTTTCCAGCTTTGAAGCGTTTTGCTTCATGTTTTATATTTTCCTTGAATGTGATTTGTAATGTAGCACAATAGCTGAAAGCTGCCCTGCATTTTGAAGAGGTGAGAGGGAAGAGCCAGAACCACGTGCTGGAGAAGGAGCCACCAATTGTGGATGAATGCTTTGATGCCAGTGTGTCACACTTGTGTCCAGGCACAACACATTGGTCTCAGAGTTCACACAGTGCCCACAGCAGCACTGTCCCCTTCACCAGCCCCAGAAGGGAACAGCTGGACCTGGTCACCACAGGACACACATGGAAAGGAGTACACCTGGGCTGCTGCTGCATGTAACACCCACATGCTGCTGGTTTGCTGCCAGCAAAGGGTCACCAGCCAGTGCTTATACCTTGATCTTGAATTCCAGTTTCTTCTGGATGCTGATCATCTGCTCTGTTCGGCTCATCTTCCTGACCCCTTCATTACATGCTTTCACCACCTGGGAAACAGAGTAGAAAGATTTGCCTTCACTGGCCTTAAGCAGGTAAGTGAGAAGAAAGGCCTGATGGTGACAGGGTATGTGCCCTGATGATGGTAAGGCACATGCCTTGACATAACCAAGCCAAGCTCTCCTGTACTGGCAGGTAAAAGAGAAGGGAAAAAAACCAACACTCAGCTGGAAGCTGAATGTAAGAGGACATGTTTGACGGCTGCATTCAGTCACTGAACCAGACAGTATTAAGCAACACTCCTGGTTGCACAGCAAAGGGATCAGCTCCTGACACACCATGTGTCTCATCTTCCTTGCCCCCAACACCTGAAACAAGGTACACATGCAGTATAATACTCAAGAAGAGAATGAAGCTAAAGATCTCTATGTCAAAGATGCAAATGCTGTGGCTCTGCCAGGCAGCACCAGATGCCAAGTCTGTGACACGCCCCAGGGACGTTCATCACACAGAGCCCAGCTGTGTTCTGAGCACAAACTTTTAACTGAAAACCCACAACCAGCATGCAGGCACTACCCTATTACAGGGACCTTAACCTAGATGCCACTGCCTGTTTCATAAGGAGCAACTCTCTTGAGAACTGCCTAGGCAGAAAAATTACTTTGGAGAACAAGCTCCACATTGTGCTCTGTTTCTGCTACTCAAAATCCACAATATCAGGAACTGAAGCCATGATGAGCCTCTCAAACAGGACACCTACAAAGGAAATAAGCACCAGATGATCTCTTTTGTGATGCCTGTAACTAGCTGGACATTAGGCATCTAAATTTCAACACTTACGCATAAGTAACTGTGCAAAGGGAGACTTGACCCCGAGTCACTGACAGCTGAATATAAAAGAGCATTCTTTCATCAGCAGCTGCAGACATCATCCTACAGGAACAGCATTCCTCAGGCTTCTGACCAATGGAAAAAAAACTGGCCAGGTACAGGCCAAGGGATTCTGCAAGTGCTAAGTCATGCAGAATATTCTTCTCTGATAAGGTCTCTGTCTTTATTCCTAGTGATCTCCAAAGCATACATTTCCTACACTAGTTCAGGGCAAGTCCAAGAGCCCATTTTTTCCTAGCATTTCAGTCACAAGTTGCAACTGTTCCTTGAGTCTGACATTCTAGCACAGATAGATAGGTAGTCTGGAGGTGGAATTGCCTTGTCTGGCCATGTCAGGGGCAGCCTGGGAGGAAATCAACCAAGTGCCTTCCTGGTGTTTGGTGCACAGCAGGGCTGAACATCACATCTACCTACTGGCTTCAGGGTAGAGAGCTAAAAGCAGGCCTGAGAACTTAAACTGCTACTCTAGCTCAGAGAAGGAAGTTGTTGTGTTGTAAGAAACCTGACACAGTTGTCAAATGCTGCCTGTTGCAGCTAATTGCATGTCTCCATAGGATCCATCACCTTCAGGTATCTGCAAAAACAGTCTACATTCTTGAAGGCCCCAAGGCAAAATGTTCTCTCTGCCCTTTGCTCCAGCTGAAATATACTGTTAGCAAGGGAACACCTCATTACTGACATTCAAGTGCTGCTAGACTGGTTCATCTTTGACAGCAAGGAAAACTTAAGAAAAAAAAAATTACTCTTGAAATACAGTGACTGGATTCAAAGGGACAGCTCCAGAAGTCAATGTAGTATATAGGTCTTCTCTGGGGAGGAGGGAAAGAAGCACGATGGTTTAATCTCTGATCTTCAGCTAGCTCATTCACACTTACTGTTTCCAGTTCTTTATGGGCATCCAGGGCAGTGCTTTCCCTGTCAGACTTCTCTTCCACTTTCTTCAAAATATTCTGCAGGGGAGGAAAGGCCGGGTTAATTCTGATCCCAGTCTGACAGTGTAGAAAGTCAGTTTGCTAGCCTCAGACTCATCCTAACCACCAGCCTAACTACAGGCCAGGTGACAGAGTATAGTGACTCTCACCTCTTCTTTCCTCTTTTTCAATAAAACCTGTACCCATCTGACCTTACATCTCAAAGGACTACAGTGGGCAGACTTCTATTTTATAAAAATAAATGAATAGCTAAACAATACTAGAGCTGGCACTATTAGTCTAATCCCAGTGGGTAAGCCCATTTGGGACAGAGCTGTTTCCTCATCCCTAGAAGCTTGTCCTCCAGCACAGTGCTGAGAGAAGCTGGCAAAACCTGGTCCCAATCATGACCATGTTGGGCATTACACACAGAGTATTTTCATGTCCTTCAGCTGTTCTGCATTGTGCATCTGTGGGTCAGCATCCTCATCACCAGGCAGCTGGGTTAATGGGTTAATTGTTACTCCTTCTAGCAGCTCCACAAAGTTTCTCCTCAACCCTTTTGCTCAGGTCTCTGGCAAATTCAACACTAATGTGAGAATAGCTTCTGAGTGACTGAAATCTCTTTTCCATAGTTGTTGAGTGTCTGTTTCCACAGAAATGCTTCATCCTTCATTTATCTCTAGGCCTGATCTTGGCTGTCTCTAAGCCTCATTTAGAACGGCTGAATAGAATTCCAGGAATGATCCAGAAGACCTTGGGGAGAGAGCAAGAAGAACAAAAAACCCTACCTGCACCAACAGCTTGAGCCGAGTGATCCTTTGAAAGGGCAGAATCAGGAAAGAAGAAAAGGACAGGCCCTTGCACTTGGGATCCAGCTCCAGCTGAGAGATCACCTCCCGGAAAGCTGGCTTGTCCTGGCTGAGAGGAGACACACAAAAAGTGAGGGCTTCGAGTGCTACCCTGCCTGCAACTCCAGTGTGTGGCTGGTGACCCAAAAACAGCTCAGTCCCAGAGACAGCATCTGCCTGGCCTCTCCTAAGAAGAGGTAAGAGGGGAGGAGAGGACTTGAATGCTTTTAGGTGTATTTTGGTTCAAATCTAGAACTATTTATAGCACAGGGGGAGGGAGAAAATACACTTTTAATGTACAAGCCCTGGTAGTGTTCACATGTGTAGCACATCTAGCTCAGCAGCATACGCTGCGTGCGTAGGTGTGTGTGAATGGGGTGTGTGTCCAAGTAGATGAGTCAGAGGCATAATTATGTATTTTTACACAGTTGGAGCTCTGTGACAAGGTGAAATTCACACAGCCATAAGAACAAGACAAGCCATGAAACAGCTTAATCTTGGCTACTCCTGCCTGCTTAGCTGGGGATGGAAATCATTATCCAGGCTGAGAAGAGCAGGGGCCATGCCCAGCCCTTCCCATGGTGGTGTTTGCAGCAGATGAGGCTCCGTGGGGCTGTGGGCACAGCTTCACAGAGCAGCCCCAGCTGCCATCAGCACAGACAATGCCTCTTGGGCCCTGAGGGGGACTCAGGCTGCCAGAGCCCTGGCTAGCAGCAATAGCACAAATGAGAAGACATTGCTAATTATGCAAAACCTGTCTTTCTCTCGTGTGACTTGCAACCATCCAAGAGAAGCCATTGTTAGTGCTTTTCCCTCCTGGAGCAGGTTCCTGTGTGATGGTGTGACTCACCAGAGCCACAGCAGGACCTGTATGTGTCTGAGGAACAGACAAACAGGGGGACAGTGACACACCTCAGGCTTCCAGTTCAGCTAAGTAAAATTCTTGTGCCAGCTATGGCAGCCTGTGGAAGCAAGTCTGTGCTTTGCAACTTGCTTTTAGGTTCTCCCACAGATAAAAAAATATCACTGCCCTCTAAATTGCTATGTAGGAATACCTCCACCTCCAACAGCTCCTTTTGATGCTCAAGTAACCCAGCCCATTGCTGCTTCACTCCTGAGAGATCCACTACTGGCTCTAAAGCAAACTGTTTATATTCTGCAACTATACTGCTCACCTCTGACTGAAGGAGGCCCTGAAGTACCCTCCTTTTGGAGAGAACAGTTGGCCACATTCAACAGAGGCCCCTCAAAGTGTTGTGCTGTGTTTCTTTTTGTTTTTGGTGTTTTCCCTCAGAAGTTGGAGAGCTGTGAAAGAGAAGGATTAGGGCTTGCTACACCTCTCTGAACCAGCTGCTGCTACTGGGAGGAAGCACAGTGCAGCATGTGCAATGGGCTGTCCTGAAAGAATCCAGGACATTATAACTATAGAAAAATTAATTCTCCTGCTCAAAGACAAGCTTGTAGGGCACTCTTTGTTTTGAGCTGGTGTGAGGGAATTCCTACCGGACCAAAAGACTTGCTAAAATTGAAAAATGTTTCAAAAATATCTTGGATTATATCCTCAGGCCTAGGTAATGTCTGTTTGTGTAACACCAGAATGTGGAGAAAAGAGCTTGGGGTTTTTTTTTAAGATTTTTTTTTTTTCTGGAAAAAAAGAAAAACAACCCACAACACAAAACAAAACCAAGACAAAAAAAACACAAACAAAAAACCCCACGAATTCTCAGCTTTGGGAAGGCCAAATCCCTCACTGAGAAACTCAGGAAAAGAAGTGGCTGTTCTTGTCAACAAAGATCTCTACTATAAGCTTGGCCTTTCAATCTCTTGCCACTACTTTCAGTTTTAAAATACATCCATCTCACAAGAGCATGTCCCCATGAACAACATAAATATTTCCCATAGTTGGGAACTGCTGGCTCTGAATTTCCTTGGTTACCTGCACACTATAGTACCTCAACCTTATAATAAAGCCTTTTAATAGTTTTTGTTTTTATAGGTGCAGTGAAAACTCAGTGAAGTGGAAAATCCTGCTGCTGTACTATCGAGCCCTTTCTCAGAAACATCAAAATTGCAGCTAAATCCATGGCCTGTACAATTTTGAAAAATAATAGAGTATCAAGCACTGGGACTCACAGAAGCTGCTTGTAAGCTCTCTCCTGGTAGGTCTGGTTGGAGACATAGGTGATGTAGACAGAGAAGTGATTAACTGTATGCTGGTAGACAATATCACACACATCCGAGATGACAATATTCTCCTCCACCCGCTGCTCCAGGTCCATCAGGAAGCTAGAGGAGACACCCAGCACTCACATTAATTGTGACCTCTCTGTCCCAGATAATTCTCAGAAGATGCCCTTGGGGTTCAAAGCAACAAATGTGGCCACAGGCTCTTTGAAAAGGCAGTGGGTAACAGCGTGTCATCCCTCCACAGATGAGGTTAGCAAGGGAGAGGCCATGCAGCTGGACACCCTCCAGCAGCAGCTCTTACCGCTCACTGACAGCCATGACATCCAGGACGTTGGAGAAGAGGATGTGTGCCTCAGACTGGTGTAAGATCTTCTTCAGACGTTCGTTCTCCATGAAGTGAGACACCAGCAGATTCAGACTCTTGTAATACGAGGCTTCGGAAGTAACCAGCTCAAACATGGCCTGGGGAGAATCCCAGAGAAGGAGATCAGCAGGTACCTTCTATGGAGAGGCAGATGCAGTGGTAATGAGACAGTCTGTGCTACGCAGAGTTGAGGACCTCCCACCCACCCTGCAGGCTGAGGGCATGGAGGGAGGCAAGCCCCATGGTAAGTGATGGGAATGGGGAAGATTTCCTCCCTCAACCATCATCCCTCTCTCCTTCTATCACTTTCCTAAGTTGTTTGACTACATTTCCTTCCATTGACTCTCTCCAGCAGAATTCTCTCTTTCTCTCATTACACAGAAGCACCCTGATTTTGGGGACCTGCACAAGTAAAAGCACCTCATGGGCTCCCCCTTCCTCTTTCGTGTTTCTCGGGCTCCCTGCTCAACCCTGGTCATGGCCATTTCTGACCCAAGTTCACCAAGCACTGTGACAAGACATGGTAAGCTTTAACTACTATTACCATAAAGTGATCTCCAAATGCCAGCCCTTGATTTCTCCTGAAAAAGAAGTCTCTGGTACAAAGCCTAACTTCCTCAGGCCTGGGATGTGGTCTGGGGAAGCAGAAAGACAAATTGATCATTTGGTTCAGAGATAAATCACAAGTTAATGACGTGAGGATGTAAAACCTCCTGCCCACAGCAGCTGCTACAGGGGCAGTCCACTGTTATCACACAGACCTTACTTACTCTCCAGCCAAGTGTTTGTTGCCTTTGTTCAGAGGTAGATTAAAAAATGATGATTATTTAAACAACTACCCAATCCATTAATTGAATATTCTCCCACAGGCTTGAATAGACTGAAAAAGCATGAGATCCTTCTAACATCTCTTGGTGAAGCTGTGTCTTTGGCTCCTCCTCCTGGGCTGGCCCGTGCTGCCACTATTGAAAGAGGAACCTTTTGGAAGCCCAGTGAAAGTCTTGCTTCCTTGAAAGTAAAACTGCTTTGATCCACAAGCCCAAGCTCCCCTACTGCCCACCACTCCTCTGCTGCACCAGGGTGGGCAATTTGGAGACAAGTCCCAGAGTTCTGGCTCTCAGAGGCTGCAGAGGCCGAGATAAGAGTCAAGAAGACCCAAGGGAGCAGCAGGTAAACGCAGTATTATGTCCTGTGCCTATAGAAAAAATATCTTTCACATTAGCTGAGGGGTCTGTCTTGTGGCTTGGTTGTTCTTTTTGCCTTGGTTATTGTTGGCTTTATTTTTTTTTTTTAAACAAATGATTTAAACTCTAAAGAAATAATGAAATCCATTGTGAAATTACAAGATTCTGATTTACAGGGGACACCAGGAAAGTCAAGAACATCTCCCCTGATGGAGAGGAGACCCTGGAAGCATTTGCCACTGCACGTGGAAGGCACAAGTTTCTCAAGTGACCAGGGACCCCAATGCCTTCTCCAAGCAGCCCAGATTGCTCTTTCCCTTTTGAATGGTAAGTATGAGCTGTAAACCATCTATGCAACCAACTAAGTAATGGAATTATGTGATCTCTGTGGAATAATTGAAGCTAGTTCTAAGCAGTCACTACAAAAAAAAAAAGGAAAAAAAAAAAAAGAGCATGAGCTTCTGGTTCCAGAATTGCAAAAATAGTAAGGAAAAAAAACTGAACTAAATGTCAGTTGATGTAATGCTATCTTCCTGAGTCTACAATGAAACGAGCTCTTGGAAATATGACCACTGTTCCATCAGTCCTCTAGGCCATTGACTTCATGAAATTTCATAGTCTCATAAAAGCTGTGCTAATAATTTTCATTGCTTACCTTCTGTCAGAAACTGAGAAAGGAAAAGGAAATTTAGAAGATAAAAAAGGAAAACAATTGTCTCTGAAGACAGGTGTAAGTAAACCTACAGGCTAAGTTCTTGTTGAGATAATATGATGTTTTATTGCACAGATTGGAAATATCTGTTCCAATTAGCCCTGCCTTGCATGGAAAACACCAGGTTAGTAGGAGGAATTCTGGTCTAGTTGCTAAGGGATGTTGTTCTGAACCATTGCTACAGCATTGGCTGTGACCAGAACTCAGACCTGGCTGCCTTCATGGGGCCAGTCTGACATCCACCTGCCAGAAGGACAAAGTCCATCACAAGAGCTCTGGAGAAAGGCACAGCAAATTTGGAGGTCTGAAATCTAAAGTTTGATCCAAGAGGGAAAGTAAATTAAATCTTATTTGGACACTTTTGTGAAAATGGAACAAAGAAGGAAGACCACCTATGTGTCAAACACCCTCCTCCACACAGAGACCATGACACCAGTGCACACAATCAAGTCCCTCTTTTCCTGAAGCAAAGAAAATGTTCAGAGTGGCAGCTCTCTGATTTAAGTTGACACCATGATGTGGTGCAGATTCACCTGTTTCTGCTTCTTTTTCTAACACCAAAGTGACCCAAATTGAAAATAATACTTGGCAAAAACCTTATCAAAGCTTATCCATCTTAGCAAAATGGGATCAGTTCAAAGACTAAGAATATTCTGCTAAGCTATTTTTATCAGTAAATTGTTTTTGGTGAGCTCCACTCAGCTTGGAATCTCCTACAACACAGAAGAACACAGCACTGGAAAATCAATATAGTTAGTGAGCAGAAAAGAACAAAGCAAAGAAACTATAGAGTAAATAAAACAAGAAGAAACTGAAAGGTAGTGAACTGAACTAGGAAGGAGGAATAAACTAGAGCCACCCCACAAAAAGGCCATACCAATAGCTACTTTAAAGTTTATGCTGAACAAAGTTTCACTGATTGAATGTTGTTCCTTCTAATTTCTGTATTGCTACCTCTTCAGAACCTAGTGCCTTGCTGACAGAATTTGGCTTAACTCAAATCCCATGTGCTATGCGTGTTTTCTCTCTTGTTGCTTGCTGCTCCTGCAGCATACATGTTTGTCTGTCATTTACTCCACGTTGGCTCTATGGCAAAACCCAATGAGCATTTCTTTCAGATTGTTCTTTTTTGCATCATTACATTTGCTCTTTAATTCAAAGAAAGCCCTTGGTGATTCAAGTTTTGCACTGTTTGTTGCTAAACAGATGTCTGGATAATTAAAACTACCCTATCAATGACTTAACTTATCAAAGATAATTATGCAGCACATAATTTCTGAATTTCCCTGACCTCTGTGGTCTGTAAATCTTTTGCTTTTTCTTTTGTTCTCTTCTTCTCCATTTGCACCTACTTTTTTTGAAACCCTTACAGTTGTTTTACATCTTTCTGCTCTCATATTCACTTCAGATGAAGAAGGCAAGTGTGGCAGAGGCCATCACTGTCTGAATTCTGACTGAGTTCCCAGGGCTAATGGGCTATATTGCAACATTCCTTTTGCTGAAACTGCTGGGGCTGGACATGCTTTTTGGCTGTTGGTTTGGTTTGTTGGCTGTTTTGGGTTTTTTGTGAGTTTTCTCCTTCCTGCATTTCCATTTTCTGGTTCATTTCTTCCAATGAGGACAATGACAAATTGCCTTCCATGACACTTTTCACCCATCCATTGCTCTTCCGGTCAAATTTCTCATTTTGATGTTTGGCAAACACCTGTGTCCTTTTTTTGTGTCCTTTTTTTAATCTTGTGGTGATAACCTGCTTAGTCATTTTTTATCATTGCCAGTAACAAAGATTGGATCCCTCTTCTTGTCTCCCTCATTTTGCAGATTACTGCATGTGAACAACTTTTTCTCTGCCTGTTTAAGCCATCACAGCTGTGGTTGTGTTCCCTTCCTCAGCTGTAAACCAGGGTGCTTGCTTCAACTTTGTTTCTACTTAGAGTCATAGAATTGGCTGGGTTGGAAGGGACCTCTGAGATCATCAAGTCCAACCCTTGATCCACTACTGCTGTGGTTACCAGACCATGGCACTGAGTGCCACATCCAGTCTCTTTTTAAATACCTCCAGGGACGGAGAATCCACCACTTCCCTGGGCAGCCCATTCCATATACTGATATTCCATATACTGAGGATACTGATATTCCTCCCTGTGGGTCTAACTAACACTCTTGTTCTACCTCTCCTGGCTGAAGAGCTTGCAAACTCTTCTAATCCCTGTGTTTAACACAGCTATGAAAATAAAATGGGTCAGGAAGGTATGATTTTGTCTGTAAGACAAAATTTTGTCTGTGAGACTCCAGAGTTTTTGCTGCATTGTACTACAGGTAAATTTCTCTAGTCCTCCTTCATGAAGATGAACACTTTAGAGTCACCTCCTCAAGCTCTCACATCCAGCTCACACTCCCAGTTCATATCCAGGAGAAGTACAGTTCCAGTGCTGCAGGAGCAGGCAGTGATTGCTTATAGTGAGGCTGAATTCAACATCATTCCTGTAATTGCCTCAGTGATTCCTCCAGCCCTCCTTGTTTCCTGTCCCTGACTCTTCTCACGAAGCAGATTCTCCACTATACCTATTCAATGTTCAGCCAATTTCTAATCTCTCGCTGTGCTAATCCCAGAACAAACAGGAAGAAAATTCAAGCTCTGATAAACTCACTTGAGGGGAAAGCATAGCAGCTCTTTAAGGCAGGCCTGTCCCATCTCCATCTGCTTTTTTTCTCTCATTATTTATGCAGAGATGAAAATTCAGCATGCTTAGTGCTGGGGTTCAGCAGCAGTGAGATTTTTTCCTTAAAACATCTGCAGGTAATGAACGTAACTCAACAGAAGTGGCAGGCTTTCAAATATATAATCCAAACTTTTACGAAAATGTTTCTCTGTAAAAGACTCTTTGTTTAGAAGCCAAAAGAAAAAGAAAAGCTTGTCATTTTTCAGATGCCACACTGTGTTTGTAATGTCAGTGGTTAGAAGTACCACGTTTTGCCAGGTAAACAGACCAAAGATGGAAAAAACCCGTGCAGAAGAAAACCATGGAAAAGCAGCTAATAATTTGATCCACCTTCAGCCACAACCCTGCCACAGGAAGAGGCTGTGCCTGTCAGCCCAAGCTACCCCATCTGCAAGGTACAAGGCTGAATGC
Source organism: Heliangelus exortis (assembly GCF_036169615.1). Classification (NCBI taxonomy): domain Eukaryota; kingdom Metazoa; phylum Chordata; class Aves; order Apodiformes; family Trochilidae; genus Heliangelus; species Heliangelus exortis. Next base: position 8,835,231 of record NC_092430.1, read on the forward strand.
TCATCAGCACTGCTGGCTACAAACGCAGTGCTGAGCATTGACAGAGCGCACGCACGCTCCCTGCACTGCCCAAAATAGCAACCAGTTGTAAACTGCTGTGTGACTGATGTTTGCATTACTCCCACCCCTTTCACTGTTAGAAGCAGCCCTACAAATTAGCAGCTTATGACACTGAAACAGTGACATCACTGCGCTGTATGGCTAAAATACAATTATACCTGTCATGATTTTTTCCTGTTTTGCGTAAGGCTCCAGGTAATATTTAAAATAAGGAAGCTCATCAATCTCTATTTCTTTTTTTTCCAGTTACTGACATCATATTTTACACAGATCACAGCTAATAGTTGAATCCTTCTAAGATTCCTGGTGAAAAGTATGTATCCTGCTAGTCACTTCAGAAGAGGAAAACCAAACGGTCTCCTGCAAGAGCCTCCTCATTATCCCTCTCTTCATTTATAAGTTGTTCCTGCCACTGAATCAGAAATCCAAAAAGTTCTGTTTTGCTACAGAAATGTCCAGCAGCAACAGCATCTAGAACAACACCTGTAGTTTCAAAAAAAAAACAGTGGGTGGTGCTAACCAATGCGACACAGAAAAGGAAGGCTTACTGTGACGTCTATGAAGCTTTCAATCTTAAATCCTGATAATTTGACTTAATTCACTCTTGCCCTTTTCAGCAGCAACCCAGCTAAGAAATGCTCCAGCTTCCCCCATTACCTCCTGCAGTTTGATCTCATCTGGCTGGAGGATGCTGAGGACCCCGCTGCTCTGGATCTCGGGAAGATCCTGCCATAAGTTGAACCTGGAGTTGGAGTTCCTCAGCAGACTGATTTGTGGAGGAGCTTTGCTTTCGGTGGCACTTGAAGGTTCTGCTTCGGATGAGGTTTCCTCACTGGGTGAACTCTCTTCGGGGTCTGTCTGTGAATCCTGCAGTCTTCTGGTTTCAATCTCCTCACGCGTAGATTTGTCTCGATATTCTTGGTACAAGAGCCCTAGAAGGCAACATTAACAGGTCTGAGAGGTTACAGCTGAACAGAGCTGAGATGTATTGTAGGAGAGGATATTTGGTTTGCATTAGTTCACCTCAGCAGAGGTGAGAGAGATCCCTGCTGCGCTGAGCAAAAAAAGCCTGTGGCAGCCTTCCTATTTGAGCCACCAGTGAAAACTATAAATGGAAGGCCATTTCTAAATCTGAAGTGTTGTCAGCAATCTGCTCTCACAAAACATTTAGTAAACACAGTCAGATGAATTCGAGATCAATCAGAAGACATAAATCAAGCAGGTTTTAACTTGCTAGGTTTTTAAATGCTTTAAAACTTTTATTTTCTCTGCAATATTAGGATGCTATGAGTTATATAGCTCAATAGGTATGTGATAGCGTGTCTGGAAAACTAATACTGCACACCCCAAAACTGCTTTGGAGGAGCAATTTGAAGGCTCTGAAAATCCCCCTAGGAGGAAACACTGAACAGCTCTTAAGGCTTTAGACAGGTAAAGCACTGAGACAAGAAGCAGTGGGTTCCAGTTTATTTTGATACTGACTTTGTGGTTAGCCTCAGATGCGTCCCCCTCCCTGACAGTGTCAGGGGACAGGTCAGGTGGGGCTTGGAGCAACCTGGTCTAGTGGAAGGGGTCCCTGCCTGTGGCAGGGGGTTAGACATGATGACCTTTAAGGTTCCTCACAGTCTGGGATTCTGTGCCGCTTAATTTTATTCTGTTTTCCTTCTCAGATTCTATGATGACTGAAATTACTAAATTAGCATGCAAAAGGTACCTGGATGCCACAGCACCAAAGGAAGGGCTACGAATTCACACCATCTTGCAGCACATCAATCACACGAGGTGTCTTCTGAGTTTGTTACTAACTTTAGGAGCAGATGAAATGGCCCAGAATTTGCCACTGCTCCTGATCTCAACTGGCGACACAAAAAGGTAGGAATCCTGAAATTCTCCACCCATCTTTAAGAGATCCTTTGTGCCTCCTAGGGCTTGCTAACTATACCCACCTGAGCCATCTGTAGGACCGAGAATATTAATTGTTTGAGCATAAAATGCTCAATTTGTAAAAATTGAGCATTTACAAACAATTTGTAAAAATTGTTTGAGCATAAAATGTAATTTAGAAGATTTAGAAGAGAGCACAAGCCTGTTCTGTGCCACTCTCCTCTGCTACTCAAATTGAAGGAGCACAGCTTATGTTATCTCTCTCTTGGTTTGCGCTTGAACTGCAAAGTGTAATATGAATGAATACAGAGAAAAGTCCTTGATGTTAAATAAAAAAAAAACCCTAGGTAATTTGTCTAAATCTTGGGGTTTAAAATCTATATACTCACATGTACTAAGGGTATTTATCTCAGAAGCAGAGTTTGTGTGTAATAAGATGAGAGACAACTGGGCCAGGGGTTTGTCCAGGAAGGACAAAAATGTAGATGTTCCTGCCTATTAAACCTCTGGACCAGTTTTCACAAGGCTCTGTACCAGTTAGTGTTGAAAAGTGTATCAGAAATATGTTGGGGGAGAGTGCAGGCCGAAGGACACAAGTACTGCAGTCTGTGAGCCCACCCTGTTCTCTGTTCTCCCTGGAAAGACGTTCAGCACTGGATTAAAATAGCAATCAGAGTAGCTGTGCCTAGGAAACAGCACAGGCTTCTGTTAGCTTCCTACACCATAACCCAGGAGAGGAGACTTCCCCTGAAGTTTTGCATGCTGCTGCTCCTTACATAATTTCTCTCTGCATCAACTCGGCTGATGCGGCTTTCCTGTGCATTTCTGCCTGCTGTTCAGCACTGGGGAGGGTGCTGAGCCTGGGGTGGAAAAGCTTCTTCAGGAACAGAGTAGAGAGCCTGCAAAATCAGAGCTGTTTTCAGTAGTCCTGGTCTGTAAGATCAGGCTTGTGATTGGAACCCTGGTGGAGCATGGAGTATTTTGTGTAAAGGGGATTTAGTGTCTCTTGTGCAGATCTGGAGAGCAGCCCTACAGAAAAGAGCCTCCAGATAAATTTCCCCCTTGCTTTTAAAAGAAATCCAGATAAAATTCAGACAGTAAACAAAAATAATTATAACATATATAATAATGATTATTATACTATTATCCAGATAATAAAAAAAATGCAGATAATGAAATTTGATTTTGTTTCTAGGTTACTTGTCTGACAAACCCAACAGATGAGCCCTACAGAGCCTCCCATGGAAGGCAAAGGCAAATATGGCCACAGGGAGATCTGGTGGACTAAAAGCACCCACTACCAGAACTGGTTTGAAAACGACAGCAAGGTAACGCATTTTGAGGAGGGAGATGAAGGCAGGCTGGCTGAAGCTCTTCCACAGATAGCAATATGGGGATGAAGCAGAAAGGTGATACCAGAGGAAAGACAGGTATATGCTCAGGCAGAAGAGGGGTAGGAAGAAACAAAGAGGTATGCGCTAGCAAGAAAAAAGATTTTCTCACTGTCTTGGTGTAAAAGGTCCATCCATTTCTCAGTAAAGAGGTTACAAGAGGAAGAGCAAAGGCTTAGATGGGAGAGAGGGGGAGAGAAGCCATGCAAAAGCCTACTCTAGATGAAGCAGAAGGTGGTCAGGAAAAGAATACACCTAGGAACTGACCACAAAGAAGCTGAGATCAGTAGCTGAATGTGACTGGGAAGACAGGATGTAAACCTGTACGTTTAGTAAGTGAACAAGTACAGAGACCTGCACAAGCTCCATCCATTGCTTCATGTCCCAGCTGTCCCTGCTGTGACCTGGCCAAACGTTAATCGTGTGGTGTGGTCTGAGCACGGCTTTAGTGTTGCCTCCTGACTTCAGTAGTTACGGCTGATCTTCCTAAGGGTGTTTATAAAGTTTGTACAGTATATAACAGACACTTCCCTTTGTGTTTACGCCATTTAATTTTGCTGTCAGTCTCCCTTCCCAGCTCTCTCAAAAACTGGGAAGGGAATTGAAAGACTAGTTACTAATTGTGGAAAATGCTCACGTTAGAGACTTCTCTGTGCTCTTAAAGTAAATGCTATTACAATGAAACCTATGTAAAAACCTCAGGAGGTCCGGAGACCTTTTCTCTGAAGTTCTCTGCTCCAGTTTCAGGCAAAAAGTCCATTAATGCCTCAAAGGCAGGAGGGAGGGAAGGGACTGTGTGTGCTCCAGGCATTTGAAATGACCTCTCTGTCGGGGATTAGCATGGCATCTCAGGTTGTCAAGACCCTTTCTCCTCCAACAAGGTGCAACAGACCTTTTGTGTGCAGTTACACGGAGGCATGCATGGCTATCACATGGGTCCCTTCCAATATACAGGGGTATATATATATATATATATATATATGTCTATATATATATATGTATATATAAATAAATATAAATTAATATAGCTGTTGGGTTGCTCAGAAGTCCTGCTGGTTTTAGTATTTTTATCATGCTTCTTAGCAGCACAGTCCCAGTAAACTGACAATATATTGGCACATCTGCCCTGGGAGATGAGTACATACACAACCAATAACAAATCCAGCAACATCCATCAAATTGCTCACCACTTTGCTCCAGAAGACTTCAAAACCTTGTTCTGCCTGACAGACCCTGGCAGGATGTGGCTGGTTGCACACCAGCCTTTCACCCCAGCACTGTCCCAGTGGCTTCAGGTGCTCCAGGAATCAGCCCTGCCCACCGCAACCTGCCACCAAACTGCAGATGCTCTCCTTTCCCACTGACAGCACAAGAAGCTGCCTCATTCCTGCCAGAAAGGTTCACCTTGCTGCTCATGAGATCTGTCTGATTTTTCCAGGTAAAGTGCTACATTCCTTCCCCCTGGTATTTCGCAGTTTTATTTCTTAAAATTGTACAGAACTTTAAAAAGAAAGCTTCTGTATTCCCACCTCGGGATGGGTTTTAACTTTGCAGTTGCCCAAATCTCGCTGAGGAATGTCGCAGTTCAGATGTGGGGAACCAAGAAACAAGCTCTGAAGGTCCCCTATGCATCCCACAAGAAAAAAAATTCAAAAGCACCACAGGAGCAAAAGCATAGCAGTCCTCGCCTCCACAGATAACCTCAGCTCTGCCTTTCTAAAGAGACCACAAATTATAAAATAACTTAACTCTTCTGGCTGCAAACGTGGTTACAAACACAGGCTGACCCCAGTGGTACAGCTCATGTTCGTCAACAGCGTCCGCGCCGGTGCTGACCCCAGAACTTCAGTCTCACGCCTTTTTGAGCACGCAAGATCAGATTTCCGCAGAAAGCTGGCTGTAGCCTGACCGACTGACTGCTTCGTAATAACAACAGGTAATTGTTACTGACGAATAGAGCTAAAGCTGTTCGGCAGCAGGGTTAAATCTCCTCTTAGGCAGCGTGCAAACCTGACGCCCCTGAAGCCAGCAGAAAGCTCCCGCCGCGGCCGCGGTTACCGAGTTTTACACCGAGGGCGAGAGGTTTCCCCGCCGGGACGGTGCTGGGTTACCGCCTCGCCTTCGCTCGCTAAACGCTGCCGGGCTGGTGGCTCCGAGGCCGGGAGAGGGGGCTCGGCCAGGTCCCGGCCCGCTGCGGGAGCGGGAAGGGAAGCGAAGTTGAGTGGGAGCGAGGCCAGGGGACCCTGGCCGATACCCGGCGAGGGACAGCGGGGCGGGTGCGGCTCCTTACCGATGTGCTCGATGAGGTTCCTCCAGGAGTCGGCCGTCATGGGGTGGGCGGTCGGCGTTGTCCCGGCTGCGGGGCTCTCCTCAGCGGTCGCGGCAGGCTCCCTGTGTCAAACCCCCGGGGGCACCCTTAGCGCGGCAGCGAGGCGGCGAGGCAGCCCCTCCGCGCCGGGATAGGCCCCTCCGCCTCCCTGCCCCTTGCCCCGCTCACCTGCCGGGCTGTCCCGCCGATCCGTCCTGGTCTAGGGCGCAGGCGGCGCTGAGGGCTGCGGCCAGCAGCTCCATGGCCGGCGGCGGCAGGCGGCTGCTGAGCAGCTCCGGCGGCAGCGGCGGCAGCGGCGGCGCGGGGCTGGGGCAGTCCGGGAGGTTGCCACGGTAACGGGGGTAGGAAGGCAGCAGCCTGCGGTAGGAAGGAGAAGGGAGCTTCAGCCACCCCCGAGACGCCCCCGCAGCCCCCCGACAGCCTCTGAGCCCCCGAACCCCCTTAGAGCCCCCGAACTCCCTCAGAGCCTCCCCAGTTACCCCAGAGCCTGATCTCAGTCCTCTCTCCCCGTCGTCCCTCCTGGCTTTTCCACCAAAATCTCCGATAGCCCCCTCAGGGGCTCTCAAATGCCCTCAGAGCCTTCCCAGACCTCCTCAGAACCCCCTCCGGCACCACTCCTCAGAAACCCCCTATAGAGCCCCCTCGCAGCCTCCCCTTATACCTCCCTCGGGCTCTCACAGGTCCCTCGGAGCCCCTCACAGCCCCTTTCAGTGTTCCCAGCTCTCCTCCGAGCCCTCACAGAGCTCTGCGGAGCCCCCTCAGCCTTTTCTAAATCCCTCCCGAGACCCCTCGAAGCCCGCTGGAGTTCCCCGACTCCGGTCACACAGAGCCCCCCGCAGCCCCCTCGGTGTCCCCAGACTCGACCCTCGGAGCTCCCATCCGACCCCTGAGTCCCCTCACAGCCCCTCAGAGACTCTCAGTACCTGCAGACCCTCTCAGAGCCTCCAAATTCCTTTTTAGCCCCTACAGACCTCCGAGTTCTCCCTGCCCAAACTCCTGTCTCACAGCCCCCGACCCCTGCAGCCCCCCACCCTGTGCCCGCCACCCCTACCCGCGGAGACCTCCTCAGCCCCTCGGCTCCCCTCCGGCACTCCAACGCAGGTCCCTCCTCCACCCGGGAGGCTGACTCCCTCCTCCCCAGGGCTCCTCCAAAAGGCAGCAATCCCTGCCCCAGGGGCTCCCCACCTTCGCAGGCACCCCTACCTCCATCCCCCCCTGCGCTGCTGCAGGGAGGCTCCTTTCTCAGAAGCACCTTCTCCATCCCCTCCCTCCCCAGCAAGCACCCACGCACCCCATCCCACCCCATGCCCCAGCCCGTCTCCTCGATGCACAGCCCCCCCCCTCCACTGGCACTGACCTCTCCTCCCTCAGGCCCGGGGCAGAGTGCTGCCCCCCATCCCCTGCCCCTCTCTGCCTATGTGCAGCTGAGAAAAAAGGAGAAAAAGGGGTGGGAGAGAGGGGCTCTCCTGAACTGCTTCCAGAGCTGCTGCATATGGTGCGTTTTCTTCTCCAGGAATGTAAACCCTGAGATGGAGGAATGTAACTGGGAAACTCAGCCTAATCCCTCCTGCCAGGAGATGCACCCCCCAGTCAGCCCACAGGACCGACCGCTCTCCTCTCCTCCCCCAGATCCCCCTTCTCTCCCTTCTCCCCTTCCTTAGTGTCGCTGTTTCCATAAGGATATGTTGTCTCATTTAGGCAAGTGTCTCAGGACTCAACGATTTGTGTCTGTCTCTGTTCAGGTAATTGTATTTCCTCCACAAGGATAAATCCTCTTGAGCTCCAGAGTGTGGCTACACGCTCGGGCTGGTTTGAGTGCTTGCAGACAGGATGGGTGCAGCTCTACCTGACACGTTAGTAACCCCCAGCAAAAAACAACGAACGTCATCTGCACCACATTGCATGTGAGGAGTTAACAGTGAGAAATTGCTCAGCTATTCCTTGCTTTCTCCCTGTTGCATAAATAACTGTGTTTGTTTTCTTTTTTTCCCTGTACGTGATAACATAATTTATGCAATAACATAAAATCAGTGTGCTGGTCTGGATGTAAAGCACTGTTTCCTTTTCATCATCTTTATATTGTGTTTGCTAAACGATACATTGGGATAGCTCCCAGTCAGCACATACATTTAGAAAAACTCCCTGTGCTCCTGTGAACTAGATCTTGATCTGTCACACGGGAGAGGTTGGCCCTTAAGTCATTAAGAGGCAGAATGAGAGAAGAAAAATATCTGGAAATGTCAGTGGGGGGGTTTGAGGACTCAGAGAAGACTGTCAGCACACTTTATGTCCAGTCCTGGACTGGGAGGGCTGAAGGACCAGGGAAAAGGAGGGTGAGAACTGGAGCCTCCACTTAGGAGGAGGGAAAGGAAGACAGCCTGAGAGCTGGGGCAGTGCAGGGAAAGATGGGAGATGGTCAGTAGGGTTATCAGCCCCCAAACATGGGGTTAGGGGGTTTGGGGAGACAGGTGAGTCGGAGGGCAGCCCGAATCTTGTAGAAGGACAAAGCAGCAGATGCCATCTGAAGCTCTGGCTAATGACTGACATTCTGGTGGCTTGCTGCCAGGGCAAGAATATTGTCAAGGGTTTTAGTAAGTGGGTGGGCTTTCTTAGCAAAAAGCTTCTTAGAAAAGAGGAGGGAGGATATTAAGAGCCCAAACCTGTTTGTTCTCTTGAATTCAGGAGGAGTGGGGATGCTGTTTGCTGGTTTCTAAAAAGAAGGACCTAGAGCAGAAGGGAGTTGTCCTTAGTGCAAAAAGGTGAGTCAGTGCATAAGCTCTTGCTGCCACTGCTAGAATAAAGATATATCTAAATATAACTTTGGGGTGTACTTATTAAAAAAATATCTTTCAGAGATAGCATTAGTTGTTTAACTGACTCAACCCCCTCACATTGCTTTGCTCCCATGGGTTAAATCTGCTGCAAATTGAAATTTCTTTTTAGAAGTCTCTGGGTCATGGTATGAAAAACATTTAAAAATAGAAAGCATCTTTTCAAGATTCCATAACTGTTTGGTAATTTGATCCTGCCTGTCTTCCTTTTTCCTTCAGATTTTCCAGAATAATGTAACTGGAAATAATGCAAATGTCAGAGACGAAAACCTGAAAAAGGGAACTAAAAGTAATAATGATAAAAAAGTTGGAAGCTTTGGAGAGGTGAGAGCACCAACTTAAAGTGAAATGCCCCCTGTGGCCACGGGGGGCCACAGCTTGGATTTTAATGTCTCAGAGCTGTTTCACTGTGTGGCAATGATTAATAGGTTGTTTTTCCTTCCTTTATAGCTTTTTTCATTTTAACTGTAATTTTGTCTTTTGAAAGTGTTGCTTTGTCTTCCTTTCCAGGCTTATTTTTATGCTTCATGTTGACATAAGCAGAACAAGTGCTTAAGAAATTCTTTTCCTCCCAAGTGAGGTGACAGAGCTCTGGGAGCTCTGAGCTCCCTAAGCTCCCAGTACTCTGGGACTGCAGTAAGATATTTAGTGATATTAAAAAATGGTATTTAGCAAGCAGGAGATATTTTTGTCCTACAAAAGTTTTCTGGGTTTTTCAGAGACTGCTTTTCTGTTTGGGGACAAAACAGAGAGCTTTCCAAGTTTGTCCTGAAAAACAAAGGAAAGCAAACAAGTGATTCCCTCACAGCTATCTGGTGGCTGGGATGTTCCTGCTGGGTGTGTGGGATCCAGGTGGCTGTGCCATTCTCTCACATCCCCCATGTTACTGCCTGTCCAGGGCAGATCAGTCTCTCTTCTGGGAGCTTCTCTGTTTTTTCTGTCATCACTGGGTAAGGTGCTTGAATTTGGTTAATGCCTTATTTGCCAGATCCCACTTCAGGTCAATCAAAACTGGACTATTTCTGCTAAGTAGAATAGTTCCACTATAGTTTAGTTGCCTCTTTTTTCCTCCCTATTTCCATGGTTATTAGGACATTGAGTGCAGTTTAAGCTGCCCTAGTGGCTCAATTCCACTTCTCTCTCAGCTCCCTGAGGCAGGTTTCTTCCTCCGCTTGTATGCCAGCACTCATGCTCATCTCATTCTTGGTGAGCAGGTTTGGGCAGCTAAACTGGTGGAAAATTATTCATTTTTCTGGGGATAGAACTAGCTTTGTGTGTGCTTGGCTTGTCTCCTTGTAGGGTGAGCTCAGTGCGAGTGCCAGCAGAGAGGAGGTGGCAGACAAGCAGATGGATGGCAGGACCATGGCAGTGGCACCTTGGATTATTTTACACTGCTGCGGAAATGCAGGCTCAGGCAGAAGTCCCTGCTTCACCTAATCTTAACCACCCAGGCAGAACTGTTGAGGGGATTTTATGTTGAAGAAGAAGGGTTTGTTTGTTGTTTTTTTTTTTTCCTCTCATTGTATCAACAATCAATTTGATCCGGAGCATAAAAGCTTCCCTTCACATAATCACAAGTCAGTAAAACATCAGGGTGACAAAAGGGTTTTCTAACAAAAAGGCCCTATAGGTCAATCTAAAATTCCCTGCCTACTTGCAGGGGGAAAGAAAGAACCTGGGTTGCTAGAACAGCTCCAAATGGTTACCCCAACACCAGCAAGCGGTGCTGCATGCCCCATGCTTTTCTTTGTGACAGAAGCCATGTGGTGCCCTGACAGACCAAAGCCCAGTTTTCTCTCAGGAGTTCCTAGATCCCCAAGAACACAGGCCCTGGTAGTGATCCTCACGGCCACCATTGGGTGGCCATGCTCTGGCTGATGTGGATCATGACCATGGCTCAGTTCTCCGTGAGCAAAGGAGAGTGGGGTTGAGCTTGTGTAGGTTCTGCAAAGAAGGGGTGGCTGCAGACTGTTGCCGGCTTTGCTGTAGGTCTGTTGGAAAAGATTGTAAATGGTGGCTGACCTGGTCCATAGATGTATTAAAAATTTGACTACTGGTGTGAGTTTATAATTAGTTTATGACAATTATTTCATTTAAGTGATGTTTGGGGGATGGTTTTCCAATTCTGGCCTGTATTTTCAGGTGCTACTGATTTTGAAAAATGATTAATCAGTTGAATTAAGATATAATTAGTAAAAAGTAAAAAGCAAACCTTAGAATAAAGCTGTCCAAGAGCCTGCTTTCAAATGACATTGAAATGCATTTTTTTCATGGTCTCTTACAGCAATTTTTAGAAATTAGACCTCCTCTTCCAGAAACTAAAAACAGAAGATGCAGTCCATCAGATCTTAAAAAATTCTCGAAACCCTTCTAGTCAGTGGGAGTTTCACACCAAGAAAGGCCATAAGATGAGGTAAGAAGCACTGGTTTAATTTGAGCTACCAAATCTGTGGAGAAGTGTGAAGTTAGTAATAGATTTGAATAAGGTTATACCTAGTCAAGGATATTTTCATACTTCAGGTTCATTCAGGTTCTCTCTGCTCATGTGTGGTTTTTAGCAGTGGTTTTGACAATGGGTGTGTCTGTGCAATTTTTATTACTGGTTTTTGACTTTTTTTTAGTGGGAGGTAAGTGGAACTCCTCATCCCTAACATTTTTAAATTTTTTTATTTTTTGATCAAGAGCACAGCTGTTCTCCTGAACCTCCATAAACTTTCATGAAAACAACATAATGATGTCTATTGGGTCTGGGAGCCTCACCAATAACTTCCTATTATGAGATCCTTGCTTTTAGGTGTTTCTAACCTTTTGATGCTCATAATCATCAGGATTCCATTTTTGCTTACTGACCCTCTGCCATAAACAGGTTCTTTTTATATAATAAAGTAATTTACAATTTCTTCAGCTTATTTTCTAGGAATATACTATTGCATCCCTATTAAAGGAAATAAAATTCCTTTGAGAAGCTTGGTTCCTGTTGAAATACGAGTTGAAATTCAGGGATTGCCATGGCTTTTGTCTTTGCCACACTTACGAAAACCTGCAGAAAAATTCAACTTTTCCACTCTCTGCAATACAAACAAACTTTAGACTTAGGTTTTAGAGTCTAAAATCCCTGAGCTGCTGCTCATGTGGAGAGCACCTGCTCAATGCTTAGAGAAACATTTCTGATGCTGCAGCAGGTTCCAAGCACTGTGAATAAAGGCAATTTCTGCTGTATCCTCAGTGATCCTTGTGCTGGGTCTAGGCAGCATGATGAAAAAACTACTTGACCGAAAAGCAGAGGAAGCAAGACTCGAGCACAGACAGGGAGGGCTTGACTTCCAGACCCAGAGACTCCTCTGAAGAGATGTGCCTGCCCACAGCTGGGTGCTTCAGGAGATGGTGAGTTGGAAAAGGCTGTAAGCCATAAACTGTAGCACTGATGCTAGAAGGAGGGGTGGGAGACTAAGATTGTACGGGGAGCCAAAGGATGCAGAGTGTGAGGAGAACAGCAGGACAATGAGATGTTAGCTGCCGAAGGGAAGAAAGAGGAGTAATGTGTCTGGATAACAGTAGGCTGAGAAAATTGTGTGGGGAATTACAAGCTGAAGCTGATGGGAAGAGTGAAACAAGAATCTCGGCTGAGGACCTCTGAGGGTCAAGGTATGTCCAGATGAAGCAGATCAAACTGTCAGTGCTGGAGGCTTGCTGGGAAATGGGCTGAAAAACCTGACAAGCAGAGACTGGGTGGAAGAGGTGGGCAGACTGGGACTGGGTCCCCACTGGCTGCATGCTGGAAGGAAACATAACTAGAAGTGTATATGTTATTGCTTACTCTTCCGTATGATCCTATGAAATATGAAATTTTGATAGTAGTAACCTTTTAATGCCTACAGTGGCTACTTTTACTGAAAAGATTTTATTTTTTTAAATTCTACTCCCTGCAAATACTGTTGCTCTTAAAGTTTTTAAAATTCAGATTGTGCAGAAAAAAGAGATTTAAAAATTATTCTATTTATATTTCTATGTATGTATCTATCTATCTGTCTATCCACCTATCTGTGTATCTGTCCAACTCTAAAAGAGAAAAAAAATTGTGTACTGTGACAAATTAGAATGGTTTGGTAAACATGTGCCTGTACCAGCTACTCCTGACTTCACCACTTGCAAATTGAAGCCTCATTGGCAGCAGAGAGAAGAGGTGACTACAAGAAATTCGTTTCATAAGCAGAAAGAAACTGCTTGAATATGGTCCAGGACATCTTGCAATGCAGGTCCCAGCCTCTTTGGAGGCTTTCCCAGCTTCTCTGCTGGAATCAGGGTGGAACAGCAGGGCCCTCTGGTGCCCAGGAGACCGAGTGCTGAGCTGGGGGATGCTCACAAATAGTCACACAAGTGTCCTTGAGAGGTATTTTACACGTGTAGTGTTTCTCTCTAGGAAAGACACTTGCCTGAGTTCCAACAAGTTGCCTTCCCTCTCCACACCGAAGGTGGCTATTTGTATTCAGTGTTGCAGCCCTTTTGTTCTTTTAGCTGAGATCAAATGTAGCCAAATAATTTTTACATGATCCTCACTTCCCAGAATTGGAGGTTTCATAACCAGCATAAAGAAATAGCTTGCTCTGCTCTGGTAGACCAAAGATCTCTCAGCGAGCTTTGCAGCATGAAATTTCACACTGAGTTTCTTTTCCACTGTATCTAGCAACCCATAATAATGACACAAATTTTGGAATCAGACTCAGTAGGAAATGGTAGGTAAATAGTACAGCCATGCTGCTGAAACATCTGTATTGTGTTAGAAATGAAGAGAAGTCAGCATCCTGTTAGCTGGTAATACAGGGTAGATGTTGATTAGTGAATCTCCTTTCTAGGGCCTAAAATGACTAATTTTGTGGTCTCCGTGGGAGCTCCTTTCAGCTGAGGCTGACAGTTGTGGATGGACACCCTGAGTGGATGATTTTCTCTGATGGCTTTTTATGATCTCACTCTGCACAACCGCTGCCAGTTTGAACCTGGAAGGAGTGATCATAGTAGGAAAAAGTAGCTTTCTTTGAGCTCAGTTTCCTCCAGGTTTTTGGCTCTGGTTACTCTGAAAGGCAGAAGTTGTGCTAGAAGCTCAAGACTGAAATGTTTCGGGCAAGTCAGATGAGTTGTCAGGAAGTGGCTCGTCATGCCAGGGGTTTGGATCTTTGTGCACTGCAGAAGGCTGGGAAGGAGCCACCCAATCTTGTGGAGAACTCCTGTGTGCTTAGAGGAACTGGGACTACGCAGGAGACAGGTCATGGGAAAAAATAATTTGAGAATAGTTAGGCATAAAGATGCTTTTATGGAGCATCTTATGGAGGATGAATGGCAGATTTTGGAACACCAGCAATAATGCTTGAGGTCATCTTGTTTTCAGACATCAGTGTGGTGAGATCAGTGAACTACTCTACTACTCTAAGAGCTTTGAATGGCACATAGATTCACTTCATCAGTAGCTTGAAGGAGCCTTTGGCACCTTTCCTTCACCAGTGCTAGAGAATATATCCCATCTGAGAACAATTCAGATAATTATTCCTTTCCCTGAGCCATTCATTACACTCCCCAGTTGTGCTTACTTCTTGTGCTAATAGCAAGAATAACTTCTTGACCTTACAGCAACCCTCCAATACCTGAAGGGGGCCTACAAGGAAGCTGGAGTAGGGCTTTTTACATGGGTGTCTAACAAGAGGACAAGGGGCAATAGTTTAAAACCTGAAGAGGGGAGATTTAGGTTAGACATTAGGAAAAAAATCTTTCCTGTGAGGGTGGTGAGAAACTGGCCAGTGTTGCTCAGGGAAGCTGTGGCTGCCCCATCCCTGGCAGTGGCTCAGGTCAGGCTGGATGGGGCTTGGAGCAACCTGGGCTGGTGGGAGGTGTCCCTGCCCATTGCAGGGGATTGGAACAGGATGATCTTTAAGGTTCCTTCTAACCCAAACCATTCTATGATTCTGTGATGATTCTATGATAAATGATGTAGCATGACTGCCTGTGAGGTGGCATCGCTATCTGTGCAGGGCATGTTTGTGCCAGACCTGCTGGTTATCTTCATGCAAAAAGGAGGGATTGTGGCAGCCCAGTCCCAGCAGTTACATAGCTGCCACAGGACTCAGCTGAGTGTGAAGAGCTGGGGAGCTGATGCTCCACCTGCCCTCAGAAACCATGGTGATTCATTCCTGAGAACCCCATGGACCCTCCCATGACCCATGGCCAGAGGTGCCAGTGCTGTCCTCTCTGCAGAGCTGCAAGCTTCTGCTTTCAGAAGAACTCTTATTTGACAGGTATAAGTTTCATTCTTTCAGGGAGAGGTTCCGTGCATCTCTTGAGACCAGTGATAACATTTGAGATGTTTTATCTGCACAATTTCTGCACATAATGCCAGTACCCCCGGGCTCATGCAGGCTTTTCACATTGCAGCTTTCTAGTGGTGCTCTTAAAAATTACAGCCAATCTTTTGGAGAAGGGAGGAGGAGCACATGGGCTGGGTTTGAGTTGGAGCTCTGGTCTCATTCTTTGCTCAGTTGCAAGAGACACTGTCACTCAGCAGCATTAGGCAATGCTTTCTGCAGACACATGACTTGGAACCTGTACTGACCTGTCAAGCTCTGTGCATGGCAGCACCTTTGATAAAGCTGAATTGCAGCACTGGCTCATTGTTTCCTGCTCCAGAGAGAACCAGAGTTTGCAAATTTCAGAGCTGCCTAAGTGGCAGCATCAGAACGTCAGAGAGTGACAGGGATGATTGTGCCCCAAGGAGAAGAAGAGAGATGGGTTTGACATTGTAGCTGACTGTAACCCTCTAGTTTCATACGCTCAGTGTAATGCCAAAGGGCAGTCAGTTGTAGCCAGGGCTAAACTGTTCTATATTTATTTAAGTCCAACTTGGCAGTCTGGCTAACGTGGAGTCTTCTCCATGAGGAAGGGCGTCTGGAAAGGCACTATGCCTCACACCAGCAAAGGGAGGCTCAGTAATTAGGGCCAGGCAATGCAGCAGAATTTGTGCACCTCTAGAGCAAAGTATTTAGCTCTTTCAGCTTGATCTTCAACAGGGGACTCTTGGTTAATGCATGCAAGAGATGAGGAGCTGGAGAGGGTGTTTGGGAGAATGCCTCACTCATATATTAGAAAATGTAAGGCTAGGTAACTGCTTCTCTCTCTGCTTGGCTGCAGGAGCAAGAGAGCAGGGGTGAGGGTAAATTTATGGCATGTATGTCAATTCATGAGTTGTGGGATCAGAGCATTTGCTCAGCCTATGTTGTTGCAGGATTTCAGCCAAAAAGGGCTGCCTCACTGAAACCTGCCATTGCAGCTCTCAGCTCTTCAAAGTTAAAGTCAGAATATTTTAAAAAACATCTTTGTAGCTACTTCCTCAGCTATAAAATCACATTTTCCATGTGGGGTTGTGTAACAGGCATAAGGAGAGCTCTCTGGGAAAGCAAAAAATGGGATCACCCTTATGCTGGAATGTTCCATAAGGATGTGCCTTCAGACTCTCCTTATTCTCTCAAAAATTGCTGCAGGCAGTCTGCTGTCTGCTTACACCACAGGTTGATCCAACACCACATTCCCCTTTTCTTGTTTTCCCAATTGCCTTCTTCCTCTCCTTCTTCTCTGTCTTTTTCAAACTTGTGCTTATAATACCTTTAATATCACAGTGCTAAAAGTGTACAGAATTAAGAGGAGCACTACAAGTCAGGGGGAGAGGCACAGGTCAGTAGCTATAGGTTTGTCCAACTGCCCTTCCCCAAACAAGCATTCTTGGTGTGGCACCACTCTGCTTATATTCTTCAGAGGAAACGTGGTGAATCCCTTGTGTGGGCACTTCCTTACCTTTGGATCCAGAGTTCCTCCAACGTGGCTCTGCCAGAGCTCTCCACAGAGGGTGAACCCTTATGGGATAAAAGGTTCAGAGACTCTTGGGTGGGCTCATTGTTTTTGAGCGAACCTGTGACATAAGACAAAAAAAAACAATGTTAAAACTGTCATTTTCCTAAGGATCATCTTTACATTTACTGTAGGGAGTGGTTTGCTTACACCAGAGGCAACAGGAAGACTGCAGACACAAAGATGCTACATTTTAGCTTGGATTTCAAACAAGGCTGCAGGCTCATCAGCTTGCATAGTTTAAGGTGGCACAGCCTTTGTCACAAGCTCCAAATGCAGGCAAGAAAAAATGTAGATTTACAATATCAGTCCTTATGGATGTGAGCAGCTTTTTCAGCGCTGAAAATTGGGTTCCAAGCATTTGTGGTTTTCAGTGCATTTGTTTAAGCAGAAAAGGTTTAGTTGTGTGTGCCTGTGCATGCCAGTATTCAGTTTCTCGAGTCAGGGCTTCATTACTGCTCTGCTCTAAGGCACACAGTAGATGTTCAGTTTACTGGATAAATTAAGGCTGGATTTGGGTGAGACAGGAGCTTGACTTTTAATTGCATCTCTAATTTCCCTCAGATGAGCCTCTGATGTTTTCATGGGGAGCCAAAGTTGTATTAAGCCTGTGACTTACTCCCTGAGTACTTGGCAGGAGAGGATGCATCTCACTTTTCAAATGAAACCTTCCGTTGTTTGAGACCTGTTGTTGTTAAATTGTATCATTTTTTAATCATAAATATTTTTGTCTAAGTCATAATTCTGTTTGCATTTCAAACTGGTGACAGCACAGGCAGGTCAAGCTCTGACTGAAGCTGGTTTCTGACACAGCTTTTTAATCAATACTACAGGTTTTCAGAGGGAAAGGATGAAATCCAGACCTCTAAAACACCCTAAAACAGTGCCAACGGCTTATAAAAATGCTAGTTTGAGTTATTTTCTTTGCCTTTTGAATAGTTTAAACGTTTCACCCTTCTGTCAGAGGAGATTTCTTAAGGAAAAAAACCAACCAACCAAACAAAGAAACCCTTATCCCAGTTCAAGTAAAGCATCTATTATGTTTTTCAGCTCCTAGGCTACAAGCTAAAGCTAGGCTGGTGCAAAGGGTACCTATACAAAACCTTTCTTGCTGCTGGATTTACATTCTTTTACATTATTGTTTTTCTCATTCCTTGAATGCTTTTTTCCCTTTTGTATCCTACGTTGTCTTTTTACCTGTGTCTTTCCCTCTCTTCCTTTCTTTTTTTCCTTCCCTCTCCTCCCCACCCAATCCCTAAGCAAAATGAGAACAGGTTAACATTTGAGCTTGAGCCAGGCTCTTGGATAGCTGCTGTTCAAGTGGGGCTGAAGTGAAGGTAAAAGAGCTCACCCATCCCTTGCTTCCATGCACATCAGCAAATGCTGTCAGAAGAAGTTCCTGCTACAAATGAGGCTGGTGTAGAAGCACCCGCTGTCCAGCTTCAGAGAGAGGGGATGGAATCAGTGGAGCAGAGGGAGAGGGCAGAAGAGCTGCTTCAGCAATCCTAGCTGAAGGTAAAAGCTGCAGCTCTGAGCTGGATGTGCTCCAGTCGTACTGGAGAAAAAGCTATTGCTCCTAGTCCAGGTCCTGCTGTATGGACTGGAGAAAAGAAATGGTGTTCCCCGTGTGTCCTTCTGGACAGTTGCAGATATGGATGAAAAAGTCCTGTTTGGAACAGATCCTGTTTCAGGGGTGGTAACACAGAGAGGGGGTGTGGGAGGGAAGCGCAGGTCAGCTTCTGTGGATGCTCTAATGAGCTGCTAAGAGACAAGCCCTTCTTGTAGCTTGTCCTTCCTCAATGACACTGGCTAGACAGGAGGGAAGTCCTCCTGTGCTGTTGTCCTGGTGCCATGACACTACAGAGGTGTGAAGAAGGTGGGTCCTTCTTTGCTGGTCCTGTTGCAGCAGCAGGAGCAGGGGAGATTGAGAGGGCCTCCTCGTCAGCTGTCTGGAGTCTGGGATGCTGGGGAGCAGGAGAGAGGATGAGTCTTCTGTCCCTGTGCTTGCTCTGCAGCAGCTCTGGGAAGGCAACAAGAAGCTGGCTCCGTTCTGCTTCTGCTGCTGGGCTGGCAGGGTGGGGAGCAGCTCTGCTCTGGCACAGGCAACACTTGTTTTATCCACAGACCTCATTGACAACAGTAGCAGAATACTAAACAGGAGCTCCTTGCTCTGCCGCTGTCTGCTTAGAAACTTGAGAAGGGAGGGAACTTCCCTTCTGTCCATGCCATAGGGTTGAATGGGCCTTTATACTGCTGAAACATCCTGTCTCCCTTGGCGAAGCACGCAGGAGACATTGGGGATGTTTCCAGACCTCCTTTATTTTAGGGTGGAGGATGTCTGTCCTTTATTTTCATACAGAACTTGGGTCTGCTTTCAGAGGCTGAAGGCTGTGCTTCACTATTACCTAACACAGCAAAGGCTTTCAGTGCCTTGCACCACACTCTGCCATCAGAAGGTGTGGATCATTTTGACTCATGCAGCTCGCCAGAGTTCAGAGTACAGTGCGTTGTTTCTGCTAGATTGTAACCTGAAGATAGCCCCCTTCACAGCCATTCTTTTTGTTCCCAAGGGGTTATAAAACTCAGTTTCACTGAACACCAGGGACATCAAGCAAAGGGCATTTGCCCTGTTCAGTTTCAGGTCTCTCCCACTTAGCCTTTAGATCAAAGTCACTGCCAGTTTTTTCTTGCAGCCCTCTTTCCAGTACTTCTGAGTGTGTTGCAATAGCTCCTTCCCTGGCCCTCTCTTCAGCTTCTCATATCTTTGTCTTGTTTTCTTTCATAGGTAGCTGCTCAGACAAGGTGCCAGCTTAGGCCTTGCACTCCTGCTCTGCACTGCCCATACCCAGAGAAATCCAGCTCCTTCTGCTTATACTGAAACTCAATACATGTATGTTCTGGAGGATGTTCCTGTTGTTTCAGTCCCTGACTTCAAAGGGAGCTTAGGTATTTCTTACAGCTGTCTTCAGTGCTTGGGGGCAGCAACTGCATTTCCAGAGAAGTCTTGCTCTCCTCTCAAAACAGTCCATTGCATTTCTGCAGCTTCACTCCCTAAACATACAGCTCTGGTTTTGCTGACTCCAAGGGCTGCTCAGCTTGCTTTGCAATTACTTGTATGGATCTCGCTTTTGAATGTGTCCTTTCTGTGTGCTAAAGGAATTCCTACTCTACTTACAGCTTCATCTTTCCCTTTTGAAATTATTTTTCTCTTGAAGAGCAGGGGAGTGGCAGAGCACAGCCCTGTGTTTGTTTGGATTCTCCACCATGAAGCTTGTTTAAACCTCCAACCATTTTGCAGGCTGAGCACAGAAAGATGGCAGCCCTCTGCCAGCTGTGCCATGGGGCAGGGCTGTATTGGAATGTGCTGAGCTGCTTTTTACCTTTCGTGTCTCTTTTCTAAGTTCACCGACTCATATATTTCCCAATCTCACTGTTTGGGTCAGGACTCACCTGTAGCACGCCCCATGTGCGTTGTCTCTCTTGAAGTCTTTTTTCTTTCTCTCTTTGGCAGCCTCATGGACCGGTAGTACCTGGAATTTCTTTGTATGGCAATGTACTCTGTGTGTGAGTCCCTCTCCTGGGTCACCAGGTTAGCATCTTCTGGCTCTTCTTCACCTTCAGAGACTGAACGTGAGTCTCTCAATACCTGCTGAGAAATGTCCTGCCAGGGACCACTGGTAGAGAGCCTGCTGGCAGCTTCTCTCCCATCCATGGCTTCCAGATCTTGTCTCTATGGCAACTGAGATGCTGGATCAGCAGAGCAGCAGAAGACAGGTAACTTCCACAACTCCATCTGCTTGATCTGAATTAGAACTGGAGACAGGCCAACGAAACACAACAAAACAAAACAGGAAAAGAGAAGACAAAGTTCTAGTCAGTTTAGAGACTACAGTGCATTGTCTGCTGAGGACAATGGGGACTTTCCAGGATTTTTGTCTGAGGTCATTCTGAGATCATCACCTTGCAAGGCTTATTCTGATGGTCCCCACATTGCTGACATGCCTGCAATTGTCCTGACATGACACCTGGTAGTGCTAAAGATGTTCCTGAAAAACATTACTGTATTTGCTCAGCTTATGACCACTCCCTTTTGTCACTGTTGAGCAGTGAATTACTGGTTGGTTTAGAGTGGATACAGGCAATGGCCATGCTCTTGGTTTTAAGGATAAAAATGTAACAGAATAGAAAGTGAAAAAGGAAGCTCTATTAACCTATTATCTGTGTATTTCTCCTTGCTGTAGAAGAATTAATGCCTTTTACAGGGTTGGGTGTCTCCTAACTCCTATTAACAACACACACCTCTGCAATGCAGGTAAATGAGGCTGTTGGGATGTGAAGGTAGAAGAGACAGGATTATGTAGCAATAATGAACACAGGGACTTGATTTTTCTTCCCAGAGTTCCCCTCAAGTGCCCATGAAACCCCTCAGGTTCACGGGGACTTAGCACGGGGGTTCTGCTGCTCTGTGGGTAGGTACAGGGACTCTGCCAGTACTCCCAAGCATTTTTTAGGATTAAACAGGAAAACAGTTGATTCTTTAGCCTTTGCAAGACTGGGTAAAATGTGAACAGATTACTTAAGCAGTCACTGATGGATTTGTCTTCCTGAGTTCTAAGAGCTGCCAAAGCCTTTCTTAAGTACCCAGTGTCATTTTGTGACTGATGGGGCGAACGTGAATAACAGCAAGAGATGCTGTAAAGGAAAATGTGAATATAAAACTGACAGTTCACTGAGAGAAGGGCATAAAATAGTGCTGTGGATTAGTCACTGGGTGCTGTTTTGAGAACTTTTATGTATCACTGTTTTTTTACATGACAGTATATTCAATGCACAGGATACTCAGGAAGGTAAAGCAGCCCAAGTTTTATTCTTGGTCTTCTGCAATCATTGTAAAACCATGCGTGCCACAAACCTTTCCCTTCCTTGCCCCTAGGGTCTCTCCAGCTGACTCTGGGACATCAGGGACAACTGGAACATCAGCTGTCAGTCCTCTGCTTTCCAAAATTTGTGAGGTGGGGTCACAATCTGGAATTATGTGCTGGGCCTGAGTAGTTCTGCTTCTTGGCTCCAGATGGCAAAGCCTGCTTTTTCCTCTCACTACCTGAGCATGCAGCTCACAGATGCTAAATTTGGTTTCTAACTTCAGTCCTGCCAAGGCTTTGGGGCTGTTTGAAACTCGTGGTTGCTCTGAAATTGTTTCCAGTGTTACTGGAAGTGTATGAAGTGTATGAAGGACCCATTTGTTGGTTGTGGTGGTAAGTTTGGTTTGTAGATTAGTCTGAGGTACAGAGATTCACTGGGCCTGGTTCTGGCTCAGCAAAACAGCAAAATGAAAACAGCTGCTGTTGGAGATGGTTTGAAAAGCAAGAAGAGGCTATTTCTTTTTCTGTTTCCTTACTGTTCCAAGATGAAAGCCCAAAGGCTTGATCCTTGCAACTAGGATGCAAGGATTGCTGTTAGCTGGACCACAGTTAACATTACACCTACAGTCCTTCCCAACCCTAAACTCTACTCTCTCTCCCCAACCATAAACACTGTTCTCCCCCTCTACTCTGCTCTTTTGAGACCCCACCTGGAGCACTGTGTCCAGTTCTGGAGTCCCCAACATAAGAAGGACACGGAGCTCCTGGAATGTGTCCAGAGCAGAGCCACTGAAATGCTCAGAGGGCTGAGCACCTCCCTGTGAAGCCAGGATGAGGGGTTAGGGTTGTTCAGCCTTGAGAAGAGGAGGCTCCCAGGTGACCTTATAGAAACCTTCCAATATCTGAAGGGGGCTTGCAAAATTGACAGTCTAATGGCTTTTGACACAGGTGTGTAGTGAGAAGACAAAGGGCAAGGGTTTCAAACTTGGAGAGGGGAGATTTAGGTCAGACATCAGGAAAAAATTCTTTCCTGTGAGGGTGCTGAGCCCCTGGCCCAGGTTGCCCAGAGAAGCTGTGGCTGCCCCATCCCTGGCAGTGGCTCAGGTCAGGTTGGATGGGGCTTGGAGCAACCTGGGCTGGTGGGAGGTGTCCCTGCCCATACAGGGGGCTGGAACAAGATGAGCTTTAAGGTTCCTCCCAACCCAAACCATTCTAGGACTATCTGATGAGTCTACAATTGCTTAGGTTTTATTTATTTCTCTTCTATAAACTGTTTCATACCTTGCTGTTTGAGGGGGTTGGACCTCTAACAATCTCCCCTGCATCAGAGCTCCTGTGTGCTTCGAGTGGCCACCCCTGGACCATGTCACTCAGGCTGGGGCAGAGACCTCTCTCTCTTTTGTGGCCTTTGACAGGCCAACAGAGTTTGCAATGCTCAGCAAATTGCTGCCAGGGTTTTCTTGAAAAATGCATTAAAGTTTTCACAGGAGCAGTTTCCCAGTCAGGAGTAATTTCAAACCCATGTAAATCTCCAAAGGAATCATTAGGCAAATAGATGTGTGCATGTGTGTGTGGGGGAGTGCATGCATGCATGGAGAAGACTATTTTTTCTTACCTGGTGGATATGAAAGCACATGGATGTCACTGTTGGGCTTTTACAAGGATAACTGGTAGAGAAGAAGCCTTCTGCATGGCTAAGTGAAACTCTCTCAGCTGGGCTGCCCAGAGACCTGACTGTGTTCAGTAGCCCTGTCAAAGCAGGGCGGTTACCTTTGCCATTTGCACTTTTTTTGGCCCATCAGAGGAATGAGGTGTGTCCATCCTCAGCAGTTAGTTTGCTGTCAGACTACCAGAGAGTCTCAGTTTGACCAGAACTGACTATAGCATGTCACAAGCAATGAGAAAAACTCATTCCATGTTCTCTAGGAGAGGCAATGGTGAGGGGGCACTTGTTTATTGTGGAGGCTATCAACAAAATATATCTTTTTCCTTTCTGAAGAGTTCAGGAGCAGAATGTATTTCTGAAGGAAATGCTTCCATTTCCAAAACTGATGCTCTAAGAAGTTACTGAGAAACAGCTTGCTGGTGTGTCAATCAAGTAGCCCTGGCTTTTGCAGTTGCTTTAGATGTATTAGAATCCTCGAATCCTAGAATGGTTTGGGTTGGAAGGAATCTTAAAGCTCATCCAGTTCCAATCCCCCTGCAAGGGCAGGGACACTTCCCACTGCTCAAGGCCACATCCAACCTGACCTTCAACACTGCCTGGGATGGGGCAGCTACAGCTTCTCTGGGAAACCTGTGCCAGGGGCTCACCATCCTCACAGGAAAGAATTTTTTCCTAATGTACAAAAAGCCCTACCCCAGCTTTCTTGTAGGCCCTCTTCAAAAGGTTGCTATAAGGTCACCTGGGAGCCTCCTCTTCTTAAGGAGCTCTGTGTTCTTATGTTGTGGATTCCAGAACTGGACACAGTAAGAAGCTTGAAGCTAGGGATGAGTTAAAAGGATCAATTTCAATTTCATATTTCAACATTCTGGTAGTAATCGAGCTATTCAGTGACATAGAATGAATCATTCAAGCAGGTGTGGACCATAACTATCCCTCTCTGAGTATTTGTGCTGAATTTTTCAAGGAGGTAGTCAGAGTATCAGTAGACCTGATAGTCACAGGTAGAGGAGTGTCAGGCCTTTGGTCAGGAGTAATGCATCCCACCACCTGTATTCATTTGCCACCTTGAGAGCTCATATCTTGCTGCAGCCTCACCACCTACCTGAGCATGCTTTGCAGGCCAACATCCTTCTGTGGGGTTCAAGAAGACTGCAGCAGCAGCCTGTAGGGAGAAAGAGAGAGGCAAGGACGGTAAAACCAGCAAGTGATGCACATGAAGCAGCACCAGAGGGATGCGTTTTGAGTCACACATCACTTAGCCCCCAGGAATTTTAGTGCATAGAAGTTTTCCTTGCCAGTGGGGAAGAAAAAAAAAAAAAAAAAAAAAAAAAAGAAAGCAAGCAGTGGCATTTACCAGGAAAATGCCATGAATTTGTGTTAGGGGACATTTGGTAAAATCATAGAATCACAGAATGTTAATGGTTGGAAGGGACCTCTAGAGATCATCCAGTCCAACCCTCCTGCCACAGCAGTGTCACCCAGGGCAGGCCACACAGGAACACACCCAGGTGGGTTTGGAAAGGCTCCAGAAAAGGAGACTCCAGAACCTCTCTGGGCAGCCTGGGCCAGGGCTCCCTCACCCTCACAGGCACGAAGTTTCTCCTGTTGAGATGGAACTTCCTATGTTTCAGCTTCAACCCATTATTCCTTGTCCTATTACTGGGCCACCGCTGAAAAGAGATTGGCCTCTTCCTCTTGACACCCACCCCTCAGGTATTTGCAGGCATTCATAAGATCCAAAGTAAAAATTGGGCCTGAGGTTCCTGGAGCAGTGTGGGACTGGAGACGTGGAGGTGTGTGGGGAAGAGGGAGCACTGCTGTGCTGGGGGTGGGACTGGATGTGTTTGCCAGGCTGTGGATGCCTAAAACTCACTGCTGGTTCCTGCTGTAGAGGCTGACTGGGATTCAAGGGGTGCCAGGTGCAGCAAAAGAGCAACTCCTTTGAATCAGTTAGATCTAATCAAAGGTAAGAATGTTTTTAGCAGCAGGAGCAGCAGGCTGAAGGCTGAGATTGCAGCAGGGATTTCAGATGGGTTCAGTCTGGGCAGGGTTCAGAAGCACAGCCTGGAGCAGGAGGGATATTTTGGCACCTGTTGATCATCTCTCACTTTCTGCTCAGCTCAGACATTAGGATGAGACCAAGTGGCTCTGCTTGCTAGAGGATCTGATGCTCATTAACTTCCTAATTCCCTTTGAAAATGTGGAAGTGTGTTGTCTGAGAAGTGTTATGTACTGCAGTAAGAAAGTGTCTACTTCAAGAATGCCTAATGATTTTGCAATGAAAAAAATGCCCAATTTGCCAATGGTATACGATTCTCTTGCCTGGAAAGCTAATGAAGATTTCTTAATTAACATTAGGGACAGACTGAAATCTCCAGCTATACAGTATGGAGATATTTCCAAGTAGGAACCAACAGCTTCTAATACAGCTGATCCCTACAGGATGTACAGGGATGTACAGTCACAGACTTGTCAGACTGTAGCATGTGTCCCTGCCACCCCCGGGGACAAGGTAACAGTATTGATGTGCCTGGGTGGCCACACAAAGTGTGCAAGGATTGTGTCCCACCAGAAGGCAGGCTGGTGCCTTTAGCACAGAGGGCAGTGACCCCTGCATGGAGTTACCTGGTTAGTTTTGCTGTCACCTGAACTCTTTCTATGACTGGATGTCCTTTTAAATTATGTACAGCTCACTGGAATGTTTTGGGGCTCAGTGGCTCAACCCTTCAGTTGAGGGGTTTCTATGCTGTAGACAGGCAGGAGATCATGTATCCTTTCTACCTTTTCATGTGCTTATTTCAGGTATAAGCCCTATTAAGGTTTTGCACAGGATGCACCTTTCATGTATGTTTGATGAACCAGATGGAGCTATTTGAAGATACTATTTCTGTCTTTGAGCCCTCATAGTTAACATGGCTCCTTTAACTTTTCTTCTTTCAGTACAATCTGAATGTACACACAAATACCCATTCTGCTGCATTTTGTCAATTTCCTTCTGAAATGATATTATTTGGCAAGTCTTGTGCCAACTGAAAACAAACCTCTGCCTCCCACCTCCGCCAGTCCTCTGTTACATCCCTGCCTCTGCATTAGGCACTGATGTGATTTTTTTCCCCCTCACTTTTAAGCGAAGTGAAATGTCGTATCTGAACTATTTCATTCTGCATCCTAACACAGTGAAAGCAGCTCCCTGGGGATGGAGCACAGTCCAGAATCCAGCAGCCAGCCTTATTCACCCACCAGGTTCTTGTATGTAGGTGCCAAAGCAGGGAGGGGATGGGGGCTCAGACCTACCCATGCACTGGGAGGTGGTTTTGCCTGAGCCAGGGGAAGCAGAGGCACATAGAGCCTCAGCCCTTGGCAGATTTAGCTCTCAGCAGATGTAGCTATGAATTTGTTTCTCCTCATCAGAGGTTTAAGATCATGCACAGCCTTTAAGGCAGCATATGCAATGCACTCTGAGATGTCCTGCTGAGCCACCCCTGCTGCAGGGGACTGACTGCCAGCAACACCTTAACCTAAAGCCCTCAGGGTTGTGAGCTGCCTGTCTGTTACATATATTTATGTTTTCATTTGTTTGGGATAACCCTCCTCTGAACTGTTAAGAACCCAGACCTTTTTGTTTTGGGTGGTGGCAAGAGACCACCCAAGTTAAGCCCATGCCCCTCTCCAAAGCAAAGGTACATGACATTTCACAAAGGAATTTGAACTATTAAGCTGCAAGTCCAAGGTATTATTTGATTAAGGCACAGGGGTGGAGAAACCAGGAGGAGCATGAGAACAGACCAACCAGAAAACGAGACGCAGACCAAAGAGGTTCACAACTGAAGCCACAGAAAAATAGGCAATACATTTGGGGCTGGAGGAGAGAGCATCAAAGTCTTTGACTCCCCACGTTTCCAGAAAACAAATGTTTTGTAAATCAGACCTAATCCTATGGCCAGTCCTAAGAGAATCAAGCTACAAGTATTTCCATTTTCAGACAGTCTTTCAGGTGAGAAAGGTAGCAGGAGGGGTTTGCTGCTGTGACTTAGTGGTGGTACTTTATTTATAGCAAGTAAAATCAAGAAAGAATCATGCAGTTTACAGCATGTTTGTGACAGTAAAAGCTTTATGTCTTGCACATATGTTACAGAGAACTTGTTTTAGAAACACTTCAGAGACTAAAAATATAGATTGGATTGGTTTAATATAGCCTCCAAAGCCATGTACTTTATACATCATGAGACCAAACAAGTCAGGCTTGGAAAGAGGAACCAGTACATTTTAAACAGCTAAAAATTACTCAAATGGCCTTGCTAGATGCAAAAAATGTTTTCCACAATTAAATCTGGCATTATGGAACCCTCTATGTAAGCATAGGTGTGCAAACACAGACACAAAATGTGTGCATCCTATGAATGGCTACTGAAATAGAAATGGGTAGATGCCTTCACACAGTTCCCTCTGCATGAAACCTGGAGTATTTTTAGCAGCTACTCTGTGCTAATTAACTAATACACATCAATACATCTTTAATGACTAACACAAAATTACTGCCTATTTTTCTGCTGCCAGGACGATTTATCTTTTTAACTGTTTCTTGATTCTTCACGACTCAAAACTAATGATTAAAAATCTGCTCTTGCTTGTATGCCACTAACAACTTCCATCTCTGCTCATGGATTACTTGTTCAATCCACAAATCTCACAGCTGTCCAGCCTACCCCATCACATTCCATGCATCGTCCCCTGGGTCTCCTCTGGCAGCCTCAGCTACAGGCTGGAGCTGAGATGTTAAAGAATTCCCCCTCTGGAGCTACATATGTGTTTATGTATGCATATATGTGCATATATAAACACACAGGTGCTCTCCAGCTGGGTAGGAGGAATCAACCTAATTTTAAAGCATCCAGAAGAGCAGAAGTGGAAATCAGCAAGCCCTTCTGCTTTTCATTATAAACACTTGAAACTAACTTAAACAAAAAAACATGACCTTATTTTTATTCCTTTCCTTAAATTAGTCCACATGCAATGGTGAAAGTGCATCCCAGCAGGAAGATTTTGAGAGAATCTCAAGAAGTAAAAGGTGTATGAAACTCATCCTATAATTCTGAGATGGCTGACATATGTCTATGTACTAACAAGAATTCTTGCATCTAGAGGAAGCTCCCTTTCCTTTTTCCTGCTGGTTAGGAAACAATGCTCCTGATGCCATCCTCTTCTTTATTTCTGCTTGGAAGATGCTAGCAAAATTGTTGCTAAGTAGCAGTGGGCTAAAACTCCTGAGGTTTTCCAGGCTTATCCCTGGAATATAAGTGGATAATTTAACAGCCATAGCACCGTGTCTCCTAGACAGGGGGGGACATAAATCTGACACTAAAATTCCAGTACAGAAGTTTAGTTTGGGATAAAATGGATTAGTCAAGAACATGGTGTGAGAAATAACATCCTGGGCATAATACCTTGCTGAGGGCAGGGAGGTTTAGTAACACCAGGATAGTATGCTTGGAAGAGGAGGTCAGCAGATGTCTTGGTTGAAGTTTTCCATGACAGACTCCTTAGTGAGCAGCCAGGCCTGGTGTCCCTGAGGCAGACAGCACCCATGCTGCCCTGGGTGAGAAAACATGATACCCACTTCTGTTGCTAGATTTGCTGGCTGCATCTGAAACACTTGGTATGGAAGAAATGAGCATGGATGGATATTGGAACTGCAGAGAGGTAAGTACTCAAAGGAATTTTTATTTGAAAGATTCCACCCAGAAGCAGGGAAAGAAGAGAGCTGACCTTGTTGATCAAGGATAGTAGAGCTCTCAGTTTTTCCTTCCTCAGTGGTTATTGGGTGGAGGGTCCAAGGACTGCCTGTTTGGTGAATCTCCTTGCAAATGTGTAGCTTCGAGGGAGCCAGAAGTCAGTGAGACATCAGAATCCTGTTAGACTGGTTTCTACTGGTTTGAAATGCCAGGTGGGTTTGGAGCCCTGCTGTGCCAGGTTAGCCTTGTCAGCTGCACAGAGCTAATTTCAGCTGATTTCAAACCTGACAGAAGCTGATACGATTCTTCTAGCCTGTTACTCTGATTGCACGTGTCTTTAGTAATTTGGGAAAACTACTTGATAGACAGCTCTGGAAGCTTACCTTTCTTCTGACTTATTTGTGCAGGAACTTAGTGTAAGTACAAGAGCATGTCAGGAGAGATAGCTTGGGTTCAGAAGAGCTCTGGACAACATTGTAATTAAAAAGCAAATGAGCCACTTTGGGTATTCTCTTTGCTTTGGGGGGGTATTTTTAGTTTGGTATTTCCCACATTTCTGTCCCCAAGTGAGAAGCAGGTGTTTTGTTTAGATTTCTAGCTCCTCAGTATCCCTGTTGTTCATCCTAAGTTATTTTGAGCTGATTGCAATTTCTCCTAAGGTGGGGTCATTGTTTCAGGAATTGCTCCCCTTTGGAACAGCAAAGTCCAAGCTTTGCAGATTGAGTAACATGTTAGACTTTTTTTTTTTTTTTTTTTTTTTTTTTTTTCCTACAGATGGCTGTTTCAAAGATGATTTTGGCTAGGAAAGAGAAGGCATGGAGGAGATGAGGTTTCTAGATTGTTTTAGCCTTGAGCCTTGTCCATTTTTCCCATTTTAGATCTAATGCAGCTGTATCCATAGGGTGCTGCTTGGAAACATGAAAGGCTGCCTCCAGGCACTATTGTGGTAAAAATGATGATATACTTGCCTACAAAAATCACTGAACAAGTTGCTTCCATAAGGAGAATTTAAGTGAAAACCCCAGGCAATGGCCACACTTCCAGGGAGAGATAATGGTAATTATATAGTTAAAGCATTTTTGCATTGTCTTGCAAATGTCCTCTTCAAATTATGGCAATGTAGCACAGTGGGTTTTATGTCTCTAGGCACTTGTTTCTGGCAGTGACTGTGGCATTTCACACATACCCCTGTATCCTTAAAGTCCTTTCCAACCCAAACTGATTCTGTTTGATTTAACCAAACAGATTTACAGTTAATTTTTCAATGGATTGGAGGTAGCAGTCCCAATTGGAGTCTGGAGAAAATCAGACCTGAATAAAATGCCTGTCCATCTCCTAAAATGAATGTCAGCCAAATAGTCCTTTTTGCAAGTTCAGCAAAATGTTTTCAAATCTTTTTTGTTATTTTAGTGCAATTTCCTGCTTTCAACAAGACCTGGAAGTGGCAGCTCCACTGTAACGGTTGAATCTGTCGATAATTTAGAGTCTCAAGAGCTATTTTGTTTTTATGAGACCTGAGTCCCTGTTTGTGCATTTAAAAATACACCTAATTGCTGGGATGGAGTTGACAGCTATACTCAACACACAGCAATTGGTCTCCTGAGGGTGAAATGAAGGATCAGCTAAGGGGAAGGATCAGCCTGGAGGTAGGAGGAGAACAGGCTGGTTTTCATATTTCCTCTCCTTATTTTATTTATATGTATAATTTTTAAACCCAGCTCACACATAAACATTTGCCAGGAAAAAATCACCACTTGTCCTGCCCCTGGAAAAAGACACACAGCTTGGTTGGTTGTCTGGGGGGATGTTTGCTGCTGGGTTGGTAACATTAATGCCTGTGCTGTGCAGGCTGGGTCTCCTTTCTGACTGGGCTTCCTTCCGCAGAGGCTTTCATGCCTGTCAGGCTGTGCCAGCAGTGTCCCTCCTCTCTGTCACCCAGTATTTCAACAGTGCTGACTCTGGGTTGCCCAGGACCTTGCTTGTAGAGCAAAGTAGACTCTTCCTCTAGAAGAGTCTTCTTCTTCTAGAGCCCTTTGTTTGTGGCCTGAGGTTTCTTCCTCAGACCGTTCCTCTTTTAGCATCCCCCCAGAATAGGATTTTACTCACCTGACAGTCTGGAGCTGAACCAGTCTCTCATTTGCCATCAGGATGAGGTATGTCCAACAAGTCTGGGCTAAACTCCTACAAGTTGTTAGAGATTTGCAGTTCAGTTGGGAATGCTGAGGCAGGTACGTCTTACAGAAGATCCCTGCCCTCCAGTCCTTGTACCTTCTGTCAGTTCTGCTTGAGAGTGAAGTTTCCCTCAGACTTTGTTTGCTCTGTTTGCTCTGGAGTCACAGCAAACATAATTTTAAGGCACAGCTTTTCCCTTCACCCAGATAAGTTAGTACAAACATGCCCTGAATGTCCTTTGCACTGCATGTGCCAAAGGCGTAATGACAGGGCATTGTTAAACCTCCTGCATAAATCTTTAACAACTGGGCAAAACTTCACTCCAGATCTGCAGACGCAAATAAGTGGAAAGAGTGAATGGTATTGGCTTCCACTTTTCAGGCCCAGTGGCTGAGAAACTGCCCATGCTTTGCATTATTTACAGCCATTGGAGATGAAAAGACCTAAATGCTTTGGAGTATTTTTAGGTTGCCTTTTATTTAATTTCACATGTGTACACATACCTGGGCACTGGGGCTGATATAGCAGAGCCAGCCTGATTTTAGTTGGAGGCTTTTTGTATCTGCTCATCCAAATGCCTGTTCTAATTTTTGCCTCTTAAATACTTTGATTTCTTTTTCAGTTTGCCCTTACATTTGCTGTTCTCTCTGCTGGACTCACTTGCTGTTATCTGAACATCCCTTTTCTGCAGGCAGCTTTGGGCCCAAGGTTTCAAAGGAAGACCACAAGCTTGGAACTCCTGTAGATACCTGTGCACTACTGTTTTTAGGTGAGAAGTTTTCTCTCTCATCCGTGGATAACTCATTTGGTATTTTGAAGCCTGTAGTTTGGCCCTTGCAAACAGCATCTTATCACCTGCTGAAGTTGATGCTAGTCTTTCCCTTTTTTTCTTTTCAAAGTTCACTGAACTTGACAAGTGTCTTGTTCATCTCAGAATATTTTAACTGGCAAAAACATTACCCTATTTCCTTTAAAAATGTATCTGTATGCCCAGCCTTCTCTACTTACTGAGTAAAGCTTTAGTCATCCCAGCTCCATAGTCACCAGTGCCAGTGTCCCTTTACATTGGCAGAGGCCTGGCCTGGTCATGGAGGGTTATCAGCAATTAATCCTGTAATGATTAATCAAGATAACCATCAGCCTCGTCCACCTCTGGTCTGTGAGCAAGCAGGACAGGGGAACAAGGGGTGCATTGGAATTTGTGCTGCTCCAGGGTGAATCCAGCTAGCTGGGCTACAGCCTTGCTTATCCGAGTATCTCTGGAGCTGGCAGAGGGAAGGAAGCAAGAGACTCCAGTTTTATTGCATTTTCCAGTCATTACATTGCTCCAGTGACTCCTTCCCACTGTTACTCTTTTGAGGGCTAAATAAATCTTGCTTCTTCAGTCACCTATTTCTTTGTATGTAAATCTCACCACATCTCTTTTTCTTCCTATAGATTGCACTGTTCATTTTGTTACAAAAAAAAAAAAAAGTACATTTATTTTATGCTTTTTTCTGTTCCAGATGGCAAAGTAAATGGAAAAATGATATCTTCTGTATTCCAGGCAGGGTGTTTACTGGGTGTTGTCTCTCCCAGAGGAAGGAAGCTTCCCGGTGACAAAACTACAGCTCACCCAGGAGTGGCAGGCGGCTTGCAGGTCTGCTAGGGGTGATATTGTTGCCCTTTGGATTGAGAGAGTCTTTTTAGTTTTTATTTTTGCCCAGTTCTTTCCATGAGGAGAGGAAATCAGTTGCAAAAGACCAGTATTATTTACCGGGAAACTGGCAGCAAGATTCTTAGCTTACTCCTCCTGATGGCACAAAAAAGGGAATTTAAGTGGAGTCAAGGGAGTGTAAAAGGGTCTGAGCCCAAAGAGTACCTGCTCCTCCTGCCTGCTGCTACAGCTGATAAGGACAGAGAGGTGCTGGGCTTGAATGTGTGATCTGAGGTAGCACAAATTAATTTAACTCAAAATAACCAGAACTGGAATTAAAAGAAAATGGCAGATATTTCCTTGTGCAGTGAACCCTGTTTCCCAAAGAGTTTTGCCATTAGCATTTGCATACTACACTCTCTAATTTTGGCTTTTTCTTGGTTTGGTTTAGTTTGGTTTTTTTTGTCCCCCTGGCAGAGCAGACTTCCAGCCAGACCCCAGGTCTATAGGATTTCTGTTCAGCACAAATGATGCCCTATTCCCTAGAGTCTGGAGAGCAGCCCATAGTGTTTCAACTGAAAAATTTTGCAAAACCTCATGAAATTGCTCTCTCACGTGGCCTGACTCTGCAGAAGAACTCCTGATTTTAATTCTAGCTGCCTGGTGACAGCTGCCACACTGTACAGCATAGCAAAAATACTGAATTACCTGAGCAGGGCTTACCTTTCACCAGCATAAAGAATCAGTGGATTCGTGTTTGCACATTTTGCAGGGGAAATATACACTGATAATTTTTAATGGACTGGCTATCACTCATCAAATATAACCACTCTTGTTTTCTTACTGACTTCACAGATACTCAGGAGTATTAGCTGCTGAATTCTTTTTCTGTGCCTTCATTTGCAGCTCTTGCTGTATCATACCTAAGCAGTGGCACCCGAAACTGAGCATGGTCCTCCAAACGCAAATGCTCCATTGTTCACTATTCTGTCGTTATATTATCTTCTGCATTATTTTTATATCCTCTTATTAAGGCACCCACACACCCCATTTGCATTTTTTAACCTTTTTAAAAACACTTTCATTGCAACAGTCAAGGGCAATGAAATAAGTGTGGAACAATAGAAGTGAAGACTTTGATCCTTCTCAGACCTGTACCCATTTTAAATTTCGTCAGTGACACGGGTTTTGATTTACAGCACCAGGAGGGCAGGAGGATCAAACCCAGCATGTCTGTACTGAGACAGCCACTTCTGATGCTTGGCAAGGAATGGTTTTGTAACCACTCTGCCACGTGCAAGCTGCCAGATTGGAGCAGGGACCCACTGCCAGTGCCACGAGCCACATTTCATTCCAAATTTCCCATTTCAAGAAGAGATCATAGAATCACAGAGTATCAGGGATTGGAAGGGACCTCTAGAGATCATCCAGTCCAACCCCCCTTCCAGACCAGGATCACCCAGGGCAGGAACAGCAGGAACACATCCAGTTGGGTTTGGAAAGGCTCCAGGAAAGGAGACTCCACAACCTCTCTGGGGAGCCTGAGCCAGGGCTCCCTCACCCTCACAGGCAAGAAGTGTCCTCATGTTGAGGTGGAACTTCCTGTGTTCTGGTTTCAACCCATTATTCCTTGTCCTATTACTGGGCACCACCTAAAAGAGATTGGCCCCTTCCTCTTGACACCCACTCCCCAGATATTTACAGACATTCAGAAGATCCCTCCTCAGCCTTCTTTTCTCAAGACTCAAAAGCCCCAGTTCTCTCACACTTAAACCATTTTTTCATCAGTTTCTTCAGATGGACAACCTGTTTTCAGCTGCAGCTGGGCAAGGTAATTTCTGTTAAATCAACGAGGTCTAGGGGTTGTCTGGCTGCAGAAGCCAAGTGTGTGACTCAGAACACCCCCTGAGTAATGCTGCTGCTAGCCAGGGAGCAGAGGAAAGGGTGAATAAATCCACAAAGCCATCAGTCATGTCTGGCTTCCTGGCAGACTGCACCTTGGCAGCCTCTTCCACATGTCTCTCTCCCTGAGTGGTTTCTGTTTCACTGGATTCTGGATTTGCTCCAGGAGCCACTGTTAAAAGTTTCTACCGGGTGGACATCAGTGCCATTGTCTCTGGAGGGACTCTTCCTTGACCTGATTTGGTTGATTCCAGTGTGATACAGATGCCCTCAGGCTTCTCGGGATGCCTGAGCTGAGGCCGCCCTTGGCTTGCGCAGTTCCTGGGGTTGGTAAACATGGGGTGTGGTTTTACCACCAGGCTAATTGGAGCTAGTGGCCAGGTGCCAGACAGAGGAGTGAGCCTGCTCCTCTCCTTGCTGCTTGTTTGACTCCTGCTGACACAGCCCAGCACAGTGACCTAGCAGAACACAGCTCCACACCCACACCCCCTTTTTTTTTTTTCTCCTGGATTAGTGTTTTCTGCCAGATTGGATCATCTGATGGATGTCCAAGGTAAAATAAGCCTCAGGCCTGGCACGGAAAGGGATACAGGGTTGCTTAAGAGAGAGGAAAGATAGTAACACAGAAGCATCACATTCATTGGTTTGGCTGGTTGAGGGATTGTAAATCCAGACCTTGAAACTCCCTGTTTTGCTTGCACAGATCAACCTCAAGTGCCATCAAATGAGGAGACTTTTTCCCCTCTCCTTTTTCATCACTGGAAAGATCTCTTTGCAGAACTGTTATGTTAATTTTTTTTCAGATCACTCCAAAGGTGAGAAGCATCAATGGCAACAAAGGAAACACCATAGAGAAGCTTGGAAAGCAAGAACACCAGCAAGGACTGGAGTAGGGAAGGTCACCCGTGAGAGCAGCAGCATAGATCAGTAGCACAAGGTAGTGGTGAAATCACTTGCTTGGGCACTCTCCTCAGCCAGGCAGGACACAGCTGGAGGGACTGGTGCCCTCCTCTTCTTCCTCAGACAGGAGCCAAGGCTTATCTTCAGTTTCCTTGCCTGACTCTTCCCCGGTAGTTCCTTGACTGCTGGAATGGTTTGGCCCATCCCATCCCTCCCTTCTGCATGCCCCAGCATGTTATTCCTGTACCACAGCCTGGGGACTCCTGCATTAACCTATTTCTTCATCCAGAAACAAAACATCAAGAACTGGAGGTGTGTGAAGCCAGCAGAAGAGCACATCAGGTGATGGCAGAACCCTCACTTGGTGGCTATAACCATGGCCTGGCTTCTCTTGGCCAACTTTCCCAGAGCTCAGGGGCACTGTGAGAGGAAGCAATGAAGTCCTCGTGCTGGGACCAGAGAAGCTTTGCCCTCCTTAGCACAAGAGGACCAAGAATAAGTCAGAAAGGTGAATGGCTCAATCATTACTAACATGTGCTGTTCCACAGTGCTGCTGATCCATGCAGGTGGAAATATGCTAGCTAATTACTATTATAATGGAAAAGCATTTCCCTAGCACTTGTCTGGCTCACGTGGAACCTCCCCTCCTATGCAAAACAGGTTTGCTATTTAAATGTCAGCTTGTGTATACATGCTAGTCCCTGGCTTTTCTTGGGGATCAGAGACAGCTGACTTTGTTGCCAATGCAAACAATTTGGCAGGCTGGCAGCTAGTTGGTGAACCTGTGGTGAGCCTCCCTTTTATCTAATCCAATAGCAGAGCTTTTTGGTTTGGTTTTGTTTGTTTTTTTGGGTTTTTTGTTTTTTTGTTTGGTTGGGTTTTTTTCTTTTTTTTTCCCCCCTGTGACCTGACTTCCAGGAGATACAGAGTGAAAGAGGTATTTATTTATTTATTTGTTTTCCCCTCTTGTTTATTTCTTAAAATAATTTTTTAAATTGTAACAGACATAAAACAAGGTTAATGCAGTGTTTTTTAGGTTCAAGGGAGAGTGCAGTTTGCGTGTTCCTCCACCAAACATATGCTAAGAAAAATATTGCTGCTTCATGTAATTCCTCTCCAGTGCTAAGAAAACCTGCACTTTAAGGCACTGGAGCTACTGCCAAGCTAAGCCACATTTTAAAAGAAGAACTTAGGTTGATTGGTTAGGAAAACATGTACTGGGGAGGCTGAAAATCCCCTTGTGACTGGTACAAAGTTCTTACCACAAGAAAACTTTCTGTTTCTAGTATGGTTAAAAAGTTTAATGCAATTGGCTGTTGGATTTACAGTAATTTAAATTTTGTTCCTTTTCAGTTTTGAATTCTGAGTGGTTTAGTTTGTTCAAAGTTTACTGCTTGACAGGTATGGTTGGTAACTCTCTGGCTTAAGACATTTATGGGACTTAATAAACACATACTGCCTGGTTCATTGGGAAGTCCAGCAGCCTAGATTTAGTGTAGGAGCTGGTCTGGGGGCATAAGGTGGCTGGAGATGAGGTGCTCTGGAGCTGGGCTTTGGCAGAGATGTGCACAGTTGTGCTGGTTAACTTGGAGCTGGTTAGCCCAGCACTCTAGAAGCAAACTGGGTCTCCTATTTCCTAGCCCTACTCAGCTGGAATGTGACTCCTCATCGTCCCCCTGCATGCAGTATAGCAATGGAAACATCTTATTTTCTTGAAGTGAAACAAGAAATGCATTTCAGCATAGTGCTTAGCTGACTTCTATAAGTTTGGAAAAAATTGTGAAGTCCAGGTCTGATGTTGGGTGTAGAACAACCAGACCTGGATTCTTGTTCTTGCCTTGAAGAGCAGGATTTTAGTTGGGTTTTGTCTACGGCTCTCTCAGATTATTTGTTTGTTTGCTTGTTTTCCTCCCCTAAGCCCTCCCGAAGGGCTTGGTTTGGGATCTTTCTGAATACCTTCAAGGACAAGCTGCCTGCTGCACAGAGCACTCTGATGGGGGCCAAGGGATAGAGTTCAGCAGCTTACCTCATTTCTGCTGGGTTGTTTTGAATGACACCCTGTCATTTTAGCTGGGATCTCAACATGTTAAAGACAGGTTTTTACAGAAGTGGAGGCCGGTGGAAGTGTTATCCTTTTTAGTCACTTCCCTTCGAGAGGTTTAAAACAAATAAACATGCAAGGGCTCATCCTGCTTTGTAGAGGAGTCCATGAGAGCTGCCTTGAGGGCAGAAGTGGAAGGAACAAGTACCCTCTCCTAGTGTCTACCACTTACTGTCCCTTACTGCAGCTTGTTGACAGCTGTTGCTGCTTTTGACTCTTCTGGTGTGCTGGAAACAATCTCTGTTTTGGAAATCATTACAGCTCTATAACTTGCAAACTATGAGTAATGGTTTCCTCCAGTTTAACTCCCTCTTTCTCATACGTCTTTTCGCTGTGCCTGTCTTCTTCCCAGTCCACCCAGTTCTGTCTGGATCTTGGTGCAGCAGCTTCCCTGGTGCTCTGGAGAGGAACTGCAGGTGAATTTCAGTCTCCCTGAGCAGGATGCTTCTCCAGGATAAGCCTGGGAAATAGGTTCAAAATTCCAGTCAATACTAGAATGTAGAAGGGATTACTCACTTCATGGCTGCATGATAAACTTCCCTTCTCCTCACTAACATCTCTGTCCTCTGGACAGAGGTTACCACCTACCTCCTTTTCTCCTGAGAAAAAAAATACCCCATCAACTCTACTTCCTCAGCCTTTTCTGTTTCAGGCCTCTCTGCTCCCAGAAGTTTGTCTATTTTCAGTCTTAGCTCTTGGTCTTTCAAAAGCAATTGCCATGGTCTACAAACCATTTAGTTTGTAGCTCAGCTCACGTTGGCTGCAGCACTGCCACCTTCTCCTTCCTTGCAGTGCTGTTTCAGCAGGGCTCAGGAGCAGGGCAGCAGCATGGACACATGCATCCCCTGGCAGTTTAATCCTGGGGGGACTCGAGTGGGTGATTTGAATTCCTGCAGTGCTTGGGTGCTTTTGAACACTCAGCATGTGGCTATCCCCTTGATGGTTTGGTAGAGGAAAAATGGTGCAGGTTGCCCAGGGAGGTGGTTGAGGCCTCATCCTTGGAGATACTCAAGATGAGGCTTGAGGAGGCTCTGAGCAACCTGATCTAGTTGAGAGTGTCCCTGCTTACTGCAGGGGGTTGGGCTGGGTGACCTTGAGAGGTCCCTTCCAACCCAAATTTTTTTATGATTCTATGATTTGCTGATTTTACTTCTATTGTATTCATGGGAGTGTAGGTAGTGTTGTTCCTTTTGGGTAGAGGTCAAGAGAAAAATCAGTTCCTTTCAGTTGCCTGGGGAAATAACTAAAGCAGCACTATTTTATATATATATACACACATGAATAACTTTAAGCTAATTTAAAGATTCTTCATGTTCCATTCTTTGTGAAGCTCCAACTGTTGTGACTCAATAGCTGCTTGAGGATCCACGAGGGAGGAAGTAGGAAAAGCTGAATGCTGGCTTTAAGTGTGTTTCAGAAAGTCTGGGAGAGGTTTTCTGCAGATGGATACCTCGTGTGTACATGCATATGTGTGCACACAGACACGCTGCCCACCCAGTGCCTGTAGGGAGTACGTGTGCAAACCCACAGACCTGCGCGTGGACACGCACCCTCACTGAGGAGCTTCAAGGGTCACTTGGTTCTGGTGTTCTCCTCAATCCTGGCTGCGGGTGCTGTGTCCAGGAACCTCAGGCTTGTTTCTCTGGCAGCCTTTCCCAGCCTTTTACCATCCCACCTTCCCTCAATCCTTGTGTGGCAGCAAGAGGAAAAGGAAAGCGTTGTGAGGCCCACACCCGGCATCACGCAGAGGGGCTGAGTGTGGGTAGAGGTGTCTGCAGGTGGTGGGATCCTATGGGATGGACTTGGGTCCTGTGGGCTACAGCACAGCTTCCTGTCATTCTGGTCTCTTGACTTTGCATTGTGGGCATTGTGGGGCAGCTGAGACCTCTATCTTTCTGGTTTTTTCCTTCTTTTTTTTTTTCTTTGGGGGTCTGGGGGTGTTGGTTGGTTTGTTTGGGTTTTTTGTTTTTTTTTTTTCCTGTTGTTTGCTTGTTTGTTTTCTCTTTTTTTGGTGTCCTTCTTGCCCTTGCCCCACCACAGGGTTGCAATATCAGACTGACACTGTGAGCAGGAATGCCAGGGACCCTGTGCTGCACCAGGCAGGCTGACTAATCTCCCTGGAAATAATCTCCCTTTAAATA
Source organism: Heliangelus exortis (assembly GCF_036169615.1). Lineage (NCBI taxonomy): Eukaryota > Metazoa > Chordata > Aves > Apodiformes > Trochilidae > Heliangelus > Heliangelus exortis. Next base: position 8,874,725 of record NC_092430.1, read on the forward strand.
GTCTGGAAGCACGCTAGTGAGCTTCTGTTTCAGGAGCCATGAGAGCCCAGCTGCCTCTCTTGGCTATATAAATAGCTGGAGCCATGCTGGTGAGTAGTGAACAGCATGGTTATTTGTTCTGGGAACATCTTCCTTTCCCCTTCATGTTGCTGCATGAGTAGCTGCCATCAAATTCTGGTAACATTTGGGGATAGCAGTGGTACTGCTGCTGCCTGTTCTCGGGCTGTGGCATTGCCAGGGTCAGGGAGAAGTGAGCAGCTGCCCTCCAGTTGTATCTCCAGTGGTTTTGCAGGTGAGTGGCAGTGGGGCTGTGGTGTGCTGGGGGGTCTGCAGAGCTGGCTGGAGCTAACACAGGGCAGCTCAGACCCTTCTGAAGCGTGCTGCCAGTTCAAAGCCCTCCCTGATGTTTATAGCATCTGGAAGGGGAAGGCAAGGAATATTTGCACACTGGGTGCCTAGCAAGAGCTGGATAAAACATGGTCCTGTCTGAGGAGGATGAACTTAGTTTATCTGTGCTGGCCTCACTCAGCAATCAGCACTGTAAAAACAGAAAAACACAAAACACCACAAAAAAAACCCAAAAAACCAGACCACCCAAAATCCAAGTGTATGTTAGTTATGCTGGCTACTATAATTTTTTCTTTTGCAATCTGGAAGACTGGAAATGATTCTTTAGGTAGGTATGTGCAGGCTGGAGCTGCAGAAGCAACCTTCATTTTGCCTCCATCTGCTCCTGAATTATCAAGCCAGCTCTCAGAAGCAGAAAGGTCTGACACATGACCAGTAGCCACTCCAGGGCTTTCCAAGATTTAGGGAAAGAGGAGAATCCTCAAGCAATAGTGCAGCAAGTCTTGCCTCAGCTGAGGTAGGAGGCATTTGAATTTCTTACTCATAATGTATTGTCATCTTCTCCCTGCCAGCCTACCCACTCAATACGTCAGAGATCTAAGGCTTGGTATATGTTTTTAATTATTTTTTTCTTCACAAAACAACCTCTGCTGCACAGAGGGTATTCAGGCCTTTGGTTTCTGGTGCATCATGTCAAAGATCCTTTCTTTTTTGTTTTCCTTTTTTAATCTTTTTTCTTTTTCTTTGTTGCATCTTTATCTTTTTCCTCTTCCCCCCCCCCTCTTCCCCCCCCCCTCTTCCCCCCCCCCTCTTCCCCCCCCCTCTTCCCCCCCCCCTCTTCCCCCCCCCCTCTTCCCCCCCCCCTCCCCCCCCCTCTTCCCCCCCCCTCTTCTCTTCCCCCCCCCCTCTTCCCCCCCCCCTTCCCCCCCCCCTTCCCCCCCCCCTTCCCCCCCCTCTTCCCCCCCCTCTTCCCCCCCCCTCTTTCTTTCTTACATCTTATTTTCCTTCTCTCCTTTCTCCCTCTCCTTTCTCCCTTTTTTTCCCCTTTTTATTACATCTTCTTATTTTTCTTTTTTTTCTCTCTTTTATTCCCCTTCTGCTCAGACACAATTCCTCCAGGCCAGTGGTTCTTTAACAGGATAATGAGATCACAGGAGAGGCCGGTGCAAGAGGACAGAGGGCTGAGTGGTTCTGAGGAGAGAAGAGAGACTACCTGGGGAGATAGCACAGACTAGTTACATGGCAACAGCTTCCCCAACTGGGCCGTTCCTGAGATAAGTCTGCCACGCCTTGCCAGCCAGTATGGAAGATGGGGGCTTTCTTTGGGAAAGCGCAAGAAAAAGGCAAAGCTGAAATGCTGTTTGAGTGCAGGACAGGTTCCACTGAACAGGGAGGGCAAAAAGCGGTGAAATCTGCCGTCACATTTGGCAGGGTGAGTCAGAAGGCAATGTGTTTGCTCTTCTTCCCCTTAGCACCATGGCTTCGTTTCCTGTCCTCAAGCAAGAGACTTTGTTCCAGAACGGTACCTGGAGCTATCGGATCCCAGCCCTGCTGTACCTGCCACGCTTTGGCATCATCCTGGCCTTCGCCGAGGAGCGGGAGGATTTGGTGGATGAACATGCCAAGCTCATCGCCCTGCGCAGAGGTGTCTACCACCCCACCACCCACCACCTCCAGGTACTGCTGCAGGGAGGAGAGGGGACAGACTGCCCCTGCACTGCTACTCAGCCCCAAACAAGACCCACAGGGTTTCTCTTTCCCTACAGTTTATTACATCTTTTTCTTTATTACATATGCTTGGGTTTTTTCTCTCCTCTCTCTTTCTCCTCTCTCTTTCTCCTCTCTCTTTCTCCTCTCTCTTTCTCCTCTCTCTTTCTCCTCTCTCTTTCTCCTCTCTCTTTCTCCTCTCTCTTTCTCCTCTCTCTTTCTCCTCTCTCTTTCTCCTCTCTCTTTCTCCTCTCTCTTTCTCCTCTCTCTTTCTCCTCTCTCTTTCTCCTCCAAAAAAAAACCCAAAAAACCCAATACCCAACAAATACACAAAAAAATCATTGTATTGGTGTAAATCATCCTTTATTGGTGACTGGTTGTCTTAGATCATAGATTCCTAAGAACTGCAGTCTGCCTAGCAGAAGCAGCTTCTGGGCACACCTGCAGTGCCACACTATTCAGGTAACATCTCTTGTAACCCCCTGCAATTCAGTTAAATTCATCATAAACCTGAATATTTGTGTTCACGTGTTAGAGTTCCTTCGAATGGAGATATCAAATATTCCCAAAAAGTTAACACTGGTTGAATACACAAATATAAGACATGACCAAAACCAGTGATGAGCAAGTCAGGGTAGCAAAGCTAATTAGAATAATCTTCCTAAAAAATATTGCTTCTTTTACTAAGCCAACAACATGGTGTAGGAATAATTTTCTAATTGCAATGTTAGTTTTAGAGATGTGATTGTGTTATGTTCCTTTTATTTAAAGAGAGATGGGACTTGGAGGGCAGCTCTACCTGCTCTGCTACTGATTCTATGCGTCACATGATTTAGGGTTCAAATTTCCAGAGCAGAGTGTGTATGGACATGCAGCCAGGTGGGACAGAAGTCTGGATGGAAAGGATGTGTCAGCATCCAGGACTCAGGAAAAGGACTCGGTTAGCTAGGGGCTTCCTAAGAAACACTGACACAGCACAGTGTCCATACCCCCACACTTGGACCTCTGGGCATGTCTGTGTGTGTTATTTGTGAGAATTGCTGAAAATTCAGCTGCTGTTTTTTAAAACAGTGTCATCCAGCTGCTCTGAGAGACACAGCTACCAGCTTCTCAGTGAGGAGTAATAAAATAGGACATAACTCACCTCTTTGATGGCATGCAGGCACATTGTGTCATCCAAATAATTTTCATTTAGGTTTGGTGCTGCCAGTGTATTGTCCTCCCACTTCTTGCTGTGTCCACTGACTTGCATCTCCTCTGTTCTCTCATGCTTTTCTGTAACTTTCATCCGGGCGTCCTTGCACTGTCAGGTGGATCTGTTTGTAACATTGAATTTTCATTCTTGTCTCCCTTCACGCGGCCCTGGGCAGTGGCACAGCATGGAGACCATTGCCAGTGCACAGCTGAAAGGCCACCGATCCATGAACCCCTGTCCTGTTTATGATGAGGTCTCAGGGAAACTGATCCTGTTCTTCATAGCTGTCCCAGGAAAGATCTCTGAGCAACATCAGCTCAGGACGAAGATCAACCTGGTACGTCTCTGCTACGTCACCAGCATGGACCAAGGACGCACCTGGAGCGCTGCCCAGGATGTCACTGATGACACCATCAGCACAGAGTACAAGAACTGGGCCACTTTTGCCGTGGGGCCAGGCCACGGGTTACAGTTGCTCAACGAGGCCCGCAGCCTTGTGATTCCTGCCTATGCCTACCGCATCTTGGACCCTGAGAAACACCCCACCCCTCATGCCTTCTGCTTCATCAGCTCTGACCACGGGACAACGTGGGAGATGGGCAACTTCGTGGGGGAGGAGAGTGCGGTGGAATGCCAGGTAGCAGAGGTGCACACCTGTGGCAGGAGGGTCCTCTACTGCAATGCCAGGAGCAGCAAGGGAGCCCGAATCCAGGCGGTCAGCTACAACCACGGGGTGGACTTTGAGGGAGGCCAGCGGGTTGAAACACTGGTAGAACCTCCCTCTGGATGTCATGGAAGTGTTACTGCCTTCCCACCTCCTGTGGATGCCAGGTGCCAAGACAGTTGGTTACTCTATGCTCACCCTACAGACCCGAAGGGTCGAAAAGATTTAGGAATTTACCTCAACAAAAGCCCTTTGAATCCAAAGCACTGGACAGAACCAAGCATCCTCTTCAAGGGCCTGTGTGCTTATTCAGATCTGCAGTACATGGGGGTCGGGCCAGATGGCTCACCCTTGTTCTCCTGCCTCTTTGAATATGGGACCCACCGACAGTGTGAAGAGATCATCTTTGTGATGTTCACTTTGAAGCAAGCCTTTCCAGCAGAGCACTGAGTCTCCAGCCTTTCCATCAATGTACCTCTTGCCTCTGCTGATTCTCACCTTTTCACTGTCACTTCTCATCCTTTAGCAAAAGGGGTTTTTTTGGTACTCCTCCCATGCCCTTGGCTTGGTGTTGGCTTTTGACGTCTTTGGATAAAGTCCATTAAACATCTAACAGTGAATATGCATTTGGGTTTTTGTCCCATTGCCTGTTCTCCCTTCTTGCCTTTCTCATTGGCTGCCATCATTGCCTGATCAAAGCAAGCACAGCCTTGGGATCGGGTCTCTTGCCTTGAAGCTGCTTCTGCTCTTGGTGTGAGCAAACCATCTAGCAGCTCCCTCTCCCTGGGCAGTGGCACCAGGACCCCTCTCCAAGGCTGGGGACAGGGCAGGTGGCAGAAATAGCAGTGTCCTGAACCTGCAGGATCAGGACAGGTCTGCAGAGGGAGCTCCCAATTTATGGTCGAGAGGGGAAATACTGGCTGGTCCACACAAGGGCTAAGCCGTGAGCTATGCTGCAACTGCTCTTACTGCTGTCAGCCCATCGTCTTGCAAGCCTGGCTGTTGTGGTGACACAGTTTTATTGGAAAATAAGGCAGTGTGTCCAACAAATTGTATCGACCCACTTCTAGGAAATTGCAAAGGCCCAAAAATTGTGTTAGGGGAAGGGGACCTGACCAAACCTGGAGCAGCAACGCTGGAACAGGAGGGCTTGTGGGTTTCAGCAGGTTTCTAAAAGTGAGAGAGAGACTGTTCTGAGGCTGTAGTGTGGTTTGAAAGGAGGTGTTATGCAGTGAGTAGACACAGGGAGTGACCAGAAGTGAATCGGTACCATGGGAGATGCGTCAGAGCAGATGAAGCTAGGAAAGCTTTACCCATGCTTCTGGTCAAAATTGTGCTTTGTGAACCAGTCTGTGCTGGTTTGCTGTGTGCTATACTCTGTGTGTGAGCACATCAGGAATGGTTCCAAGGAAAATGTGTTTCTTTGCTCTATTGGTGAAGAAAAATACCCGCTTTCCAGAGCACCCTCAGCGTGCATGCCCTTTGGGGAATGCTAGCAGGTCCTATGGGATCCTTTGCACCATCAGTGCCTGGGACTCTGAGTCTGTTGCTTGCACAGAGTCTCCACCCTTGCTTTTTATTACTGAGAGCTTTTGGGAGCAATGGGAGAATGGGCCTGATTTTTCTCACTGCTTGATTCAGGGCACACGGAGGTTGCAGGTAATGGGGGACCTCTCCCAGCCTTCAGAAATACACCTGAAATTTGCAGTGTTTCCCAAGCAGCAAGTCAGGCTGGGTTGGAGCAGCAGAGTGGCTCAACTCACCAGGACCTGGTGGGTGTTAACTCCAGTGCTCTTTATATGTAAGCCAGAGTATAAATACATTTTGTGGCCAATAGTCTGTTACTGGTGCCTGATGAAAGAATGTTATTTTTAGAGTTCAGCAAAGCTAACTGCTGGCCTGGAGACTTAACCCTTTTGTTGGGCATACTAAAGAAACACTTTCATTTTTTGACATGAAAATGCAACTTGGAGAACTTGTCATCTGCCACGCTGGCCATGCCTGTGCTGGTGCAGTGCTGGATGCCTGGTGGGGGCTGGGTGACCACAGTGTGGACTGAATGATGTTACAGGCAGTATTTATCCACTGGATCTGGGCATGCTGGTGAATTCACAGCCAACTGGTACAATGTTATTCAGACATCTGTAGCAAGCCCCCCCTTAGATAAAGTCTTTATGCCTACATCTAAGAGACTGTTTGAAATAAAACCCCGAACGTGGGGGAAAATAATGTTCATTTTGTCCATAGACTGCCAGGGCTGCAACTTTTGTTTACCCAGCAGCAAAACATCTCCCAGTTCTTTGTCGCCTCAATCTCTCAAGTAAGTTAAAATGAAACACTGCTGCTGCAGTTACTAAAAGCTTCTGGCAAGCCTGGGTTGGATTTTCTGACAGATGTAGCCATTATTCTTTTGTTTTACAAGGGTAGCTCTTACATGGTGCTTTGCCTGACCGGGAGATGACAGTGTAGACTACACAAAGTGCATCGCATTCCTGATGGGAACCTCTGGGCTGTGCTGCCTATGTTTGGAGTTATCAGCAGGCATGTAAGAGGTGCAGGCTGATCTCTGCACTCCCCCTGCATGGCAAACACTTTAGCTCCCCTCTGGAGAAGTTTTCTAGTCTCTTCTTCCTCGGATCTACTCACCAGCCTTCACCAACACAGGCACAAATGGAAAGAAAATGGATGGTGTAAATATCTGCTGCAGAGCATCCCCTTGTCGGTGAAGTTTCCCCTGTTCTTTGGGAATCAGGTAGCTCAGGAGATGCACACCTGTATGCTGACCACGCAGGTATGGGGCTTTCCCCAGTATGGTAGAGTTCCCATCCAAGCACTATGAGAAGTAAACCAGGCACCATTTCCTCCTTAGGTGCTGCTGGCAGTGGGCCCTTAGGGATGGCAGAGCTGTCTATGGGAGACTGGGAAGCTGCATTGGAGCTGACCTGTGTGATCTTTTGGGACCAAGACTTATGGGCAGAAACCACCCTGCATGCCTCATTGCTAGGACCACTGCTCTTGTTTGGATCCCATCCTTGCATTTAGGCCTCCAAGTTGAGGGGTTGTGTGTGGCTGGAGAGGGGATTCACATATTGGAAGGAAATGGCAGCAGCTTGCTAAAAGCCAGCGCTGGTGGTGGGAGGGATAGGAGCAAAAATTCAATGGATTCCAGAATAGTCTGTGTTGTGCAGAAGCTCTGTCTACTCTGCACCAGTGTGTGGGTCCATTGCATGGAGAGCACCGTGAGGTCAAGCAGTGGTTTGGCATTTAGTGCTGCTCTGCTTCCTGCTGCCACTGGGCGCCAGGGAGCTATGGTGAGAATCAGAACTCCAGGAGCTAATACAGGAAGACTGGAAGAGCAGTGGGGATGAATACTAGGCTGTACTGGTTCACTTTCCCTCTCTGTACCCATAAATTCCAGTTTCTCCCAGTCTGGTGATGGATGCTCCCTCCTTCCAATGCTGTGTACCAGGGCAGTGGTACACAGGGCAGGGTGTGATCCAGGTGCTATGGTTCCAGCACTTCTGGCTCCAGAGTTGAGGGCTGCACGGGGCCAGCAGTGTCTGTGCCTTTCTGGAGACCTTCCCTGTGAACCCAGGGTTCCAAGGAGAGCCCCAACTCAGCTGCTGCCATCAAGTATGGTTTCAGCATGGGTGTACACATCACAGGCAGCATGGCTGGAGGTACAGGACAGGCAGATGAATTTTCTGTACAGACAGCACCCTGGTAGCCATGGCCTTGCTGCAAACGTGCCCCACACAGCACAGACCAGCAGCAGATGTACAGACAAGGAAAAGGGAAGTGAAAGCTCCCAGTTCTGTGACGCAGGTTGCCAGAAATGTTTTTTCTCCATCCCACCTTAGGGGGTTTAGAGTGGGAAAAGCCTTTGGATCAATCTTAAAGTGGCTGAGAAAGGGAACACTGGTCACATATTTCCAGAGCAAAACAACCTCTGAGACTGCTTCTGGGCATGGAAACATGGCTTTAAGTTCTCCTCCTCTCACTTAGGCTAGATGTGAGGACTAGGAAGGCAGGAATGGGGCAGTCAGAGCTAAGTATCCTGGAGGAGAGTGTGTCGGGGACAGTGATCGGTCTGGGATTTATTTATTCACCATGGATACCTGTAGTGGGTAGGGCAGACTGACAGGGAAAGGATGGAAACTCAAAGGTTCTGGCAAGGGATCAGAAATGGAATGGCAGGCCAGCAAAGTGTGGGGGGCAGATCAGTGGGGGAACAGGAGGGCTCCCCAGCTGGGACTTATTGATACAGTGCATTGGGCCCTTAAGGGGAAGGGCAAGGCAGGGAATGTGGTTTGCTGGTCACTTCAGCTGCTGCTCAGAGAGGGAGAGCAGGGGCTGCAGGGCCATGTCACGCTGGCTCCCTGAGCTGTTTGAGTTGAGGAAGTTGTCCGCGGCCGAGTTTCCTTTCCCTCTCGGTGCTATTGAAACAGGAAGCTGGTGAGCTGCTCTGCCTCAGCCTTACACAGCCACACGGGCAGCCCTGGCAGCTCCTGCAGTGGCACCCAGCTTTCCTCCAGCTCCAGCCATGGATCAGTGCTGGTACCACGGCAACATCACTCGCTCCAGAGCTGAAGACCTGCTCTCCAAAGTGGGCAAGGATGGCAGCTTCCTCGTGCGGGCCAGCGAGTCCATTGCTTCGGCATATGCGCTCTGCGTGCTGTAAGTACGGATTTCACCTTTTCATTTACACTTCACAGCTCAGCACTGAGCGTGGTACCCTCCTAGGCACTTCTCTTCCTGTGGTTCAGTGTGTGTTTGACCCACCTGCTCGTACAGAGCTGTGTCCTGCTCAGAAGGAGGCTTGAAATAGTTCCTGGAGGTGTGTGCTACAGCCGGCACAGTGGTGATCCCACCTCCAGCACTGATGTGGCTCACAGGGTAAATATTTCATGTGGAAAACTGGGAGAGGAGCACTGGCAACCCTGATCCCCCCGGTCTGGGCTGGGGACCTGAAGGCGAGGCCCCTGCCTGGGATGTCCAGGGGACAGTGGCATTCCTGGAAGCAGGAGGAGAGTGGAGTCAGTGGGTGAAGCCTGAGGCATCGTGCTGTGCATCAAGTGAGACAGCAGCTCCTTGCCCGGGACCCTGCACTGCCTGGCCAGGTCATCCTGGCTGTCATTGTGCAGCAGAGGCATAAAACTTATTTCATCCTTACCCTACATTAAATTACAAGTGGGTTCCTCAGTGGTGCTTCCTTTCTGAAAACGCTGCTGCTTGCCAGTGCCTCTGGGCTACCTGCTTGCCAGGGGCACGGGGCCTGGCAGGGCCCTGTGGGCCTGGCTGCAGGGCTGGTGAGGAGTGGGCACCGAGCACCAAGCGCGAGGCCCTCCGTGCCTGCCCGGGAAGGTGTGGGTGAAGGAAGAGGAAGAGTTTTGTCTTTCTAGAGGGAGCAGGGAAAGAAGGGAGGTTGCAGATGGACGGCCAGGACAAGCAGGAGGATGGAGGGGGAGTTGTGGTGCACTCGCCGAGGGCCCTGAGCAGTGAGCCAGGGAATGTTTCAGTGTTGCTGTGGCTTCCATTGGGCGTTTTAGTATGACCCCTTCATTGGGGGTCAGTTGGCCTTGTGACCAGTGTGTACACAAAATACTGTTACGAGTGATGGTGGGGATTATAGAAAGGGAAGGCACTGCAAAAATATCTACCAGCATGCATTTGCATAAGTTTTTCCACTGTAAGTGTTTATGCAGCCAACTTTGAAAGCCTTTTGTGACTTGAGAGACGTGGGATCAGGAAATAGAAACAATATCATGACCAGGATTTTCTGCACCCGGAGCCAAAAGTTCTTAAACCCATTCTGAGGTGGCTAACATGAATGGCTCTGTTAAAGAAATGGGGAGCACCCAGCCTGGTCAGCCAGGAGCTGCCAGGTCTGTGGTGTTAATTACAGTTCAAGGAAGAAACTGATGACAAAGGACCTAACAAGCTTTGGCTTATGCTGGTTTGCAGCCTGTGAAGAGAAAGGGTTAAAGGTGGTGAATAACTCTTTCCCTCCCACTGTCATCTTGACAAAATAGGCAGCCTTGCTGAAGCTGAAAGCTTCCTTAGAGATGTATCAGTTTCAGCTGTGTTACTGACTGGAAGGTGTTTGAAGTCTGAGCTCCTCAAGTGGCTTCTGTTTAAAAAACAGAGAGGCTGGAGACAAAGAATGAAGAGGGGAACTGAAAGCCTGCCTGCAAAAGGTTTTCACAAAAAGAAAATTAGGTTGAATGTGAGAAAGTGTCAACTGTGTATAGATAAGAAAAACAAGATACCACGAAATTTGCTATGAAAAAGAAGTGTCATATTCTACAAAGCTCTAGTATTTATTGAGCAGATCAGTTAAAATACAGCAAAAGCACTTTCTTCATTCTATGATATAATAATAATAATAGTGATTTTCCTGAAAGGTGGCTTTAGTAAGACAGAGTTTGTATAAATATAGACAAGTAAGGGAGGTGTATTCACAGGGCTTTGTAGAAGTGCCTCTTCTCCTTTTTGAAACTTCGGAGCACCTTAGCAGAGAGCTGAGCCCCCAGCAGAGGTGGGGGATGTCTCCTCCACTGCTGTCCTCTGCTCTGCTGGCCACGCTGCCCCAGAAAAGTCAAGAAGCAAAGCCACTTCCCTCCTCTTCCTCCTTTCTCTGTGCCTGGATCATTTGGTCTGCCACTTTAGTGGCACAAAATGGGCTCTTTAAATTACCTGGAGTGGAATGCCCAGAGCCTGAACTCAGATGGAGCCTGCTTCAGTTCCACAGCCAGCTGCACCTGAACTGGGATCATTCTTCCAGGGGAATCTTCTGTTGGCGTGTGAATGGCTGCAGGTTTAGCACTTCTAGAGAAGACCCTTAAAGGTTAGCTGTGGCTTTGTAGGGACAGACAACACTGCCTTTGAGAGAAGCATTTCCAGCCCCCGAGGTTTGGCCACTCTGGTGAGGTGCTCAGCACCATGCCTACCATTGCAGTCCTCTCCAGGATTTCCAGGAGTTCCCCATGTGCATGTCATCACCTACACATAAAAACATGTCCAGCAGGAGAGGGAAGAGAAAACACAGGCCTTGTCCCCTTTCCTCTGGTTGGACAGAGAGATGACAAAATACTTGGAGACACATTTAAGCCCAGGCTGATGTTATATTCTGCCCCGCCCTCCATATAGTCAGCCTGAACGGTGCTTTGGCAGTGCTGAACTCCTGATTTTTAGGGAGGACCTGGAATGTGACAGTAATTGGGACCACATAACTTGGCAGTCAGGATGCTGAGGAGAGAAAGCCTAAGGGCAGAAATGGGCCATCTGCATGCACTAAATTAAGGTACTGATAAAGAGGATTCCTGCTTTTGAGGTGCCTAGAAGTGCTCCTCCTTGCTCCTGTCTTTCCCAACAGCCTTTCTTTCCTTGCTCTTCCACAGATCTTGCCTGTCCCCAACTTAAACATCTATACAAGTATTCTGAATGACAGCAGCCTCCTAAGGTCTGTGAGATGGGGCACCTCCTGTGAGGGTAACAAGGAGGGGGTCTTCTTATGACACAAGAGCCATTGAGCTGGCTCGTTTATCAGTTTCATAATCTAGACACACACACACAAATTCTCTCTCATCAGCCCCGTGAGCAGTTCTGCTTAGCCCCGTTTGCATATCAGCAGGAGGAAATGGTGTAAGAGAACTGCACTGACAGATAAAAGCAAACCCCATGCCCTTCCTCAGGGCATGTCCTCATCTGGCGTTGGTTGGTGACATTAGCAGTGTTGGGGCAATCCAGAGCAGCTGAGGATCATGTCTGCAACTCCAAGCTCTGCACCAGCTCCTCAGATGTGTGAATGAGACCCTGCAAAATGGTCTTGCCTTGCATAGTGAAGTGGTTCTGAGCCCTGGGAGCAGTTCTGATTCTTCTCTGTCCTTTGCTTTAATTCCATCAGAAGCTACAGGTTCATGTGGACACATGACAAAATCCTCAAAGCACCCTGGAAAATCTCAGCTGTAATTTATGATTAATGTCTTTTCATTTCCAATTGCTCCTTGGGTGTCTTCCTATAAGGCTGCCTAAAATCCTGGCCATGTCTCTTTCTCTCTCCTGCATGGAGAGATTCTGAAAGGCCTGTGATGAACAGACTCACAATAGCAGAGGATGTTTTATTCATCTTCCTGATCTCCCTGGCTGAGGGCTGAGCTCAGGCCACATTTCATGAAGGTTCCACAGGTAATGCAGAGTCTCTGTTACAGCCAAGGAAGCTCTGAGCATGGATTCTGGCGTTTTCCTTTGAGAGGAAGGGGTTGAAACCAGCGTCAGTTTCTGGCTTAAAGCCATATTGTGTGCTTTCACTGAGTGCTTTGCAGATGACTGGAAAGATTTGATCAATCTGTTGTTCACTTGGGAGAAAGATAAAGAAGTATTTTTTGGTCAACACTTCTTGGACAAGCCCCACAAAGCTCAGCAGCTGCTCAGGAAGGTCATGCTTACCATGTTACTGCACTGCTCAGGCTTTCCTGGGGCTCAACTGCAGTGATAGGGCCCTCCACTGGGAAAAGACTCCTCCATCCTCCCTTAAATACAAAACTAATTGAATTTACCTGGGACAAAATGTTTGTTTCAGCTGATCTACACATGTACAGTATGCATCCACACCAGGATAGTGAAGTGGGTTTTCATTTAGGCTGTGGTTTAGGATATTCACATGGAGATGTGGCTAGCAGGCAGCTGTCTTGCTGTGATCTAGCTGAAATCTGTTATTTGTTTTTTTTTTTCCAGTACAAGTCAATGTACATACTGGCCCTTCAGTTTACTTATTCATTGCTGGTTTTGGCCCTGTGTCTTTTGGATTGCTGCTTTTTCATTCCTTCTGAGACACCCACTCTACTGACAGCTAGAGCCATTTGGTGTTTTCTTTCTTTCCAGCCAGAAGAGTTGAGTAACTCACTCTGAGGCTGATGCTGATATCACTCTCTGCAGTGACATCTGCAGACGTGTCTCAGTGACCAGGAACACTTCAGGTTTTAGTTCACAGACTTCAGGGAAAGAAACAAAATGAAATTTTTGAATCCCTTGCGTCTGGAACCATCTGTGAATCTTGGGATCTTCCAATACCTTTTCTCATGGGGAGGGGTACAACAGTGTAATTCCCTTCTGGAAATGGTCTAACCACATCTCCTCTGATCTGTTCCAGGTTTCGGAACTGCGTTTACACCTACCGAATTCTGCCTGATAAAGAAAATAAGCTAATTGTCCAGGTAAGCCACACTACGTTCTGTTCCATCCCACCAAGATGCTCCTAGGACTGCTCACTCCTTTTTTTCAAAGTAGTTCCACCACCAAGAGAAAAAAGGATATATGGATATATAGATATAGCCATATATGGCTAATGCCCCCGGCCAGCACAGTGCAAGTCTCCAGCCCACTGCTGTGGAGATTTTTGTCTCTAGCTGTTCTATGGCCATTGGACACTCATCAACACGTGTGCCTTCAAACTAGTGGCACTGCTGTGTTTTCTACAAGTAAAAACTTAAGCCCAAGGAATACCTTTTCCTCTGAAACCAATACATCAGGGATCTTTTCAGTCCAAAATGGCATCACAATTTACCTGCACCCAGAGAAAGTGAATTGAGTTGTGGTCTCAGGATCCAGGAAGTGCCCACATTGTGGGCAGGAGTTTCAGACCTTCTGTTTATTTCTACTTTAGGATCCTGAACAAGCCACTTTCCCTTCCTGTACCACCTCTCAGCCCTTGTTTTCTCAATATAGCTTGTGAAGCTTGAGATGATGAGGGAGGCATGGTCAGTGATCAGGTTAACGAGGGTGGTTGAGGCTGGTGGGTTTCTTTCAGCTGTGGGCTGTTGATAAGAATTGTGGATTGTGTGTCCTGGGCTGAGTGCACCAGTGCAGTGTCCCAGCTGGCCTCAGCAGCTCCAGCTGCCACCCCTGGAGCTGTTGGGGTATCTGCCTCACTTTCCCCAGCACTTCTGTTTCTGAAGAGGAACTGGCTGCAGGACACTATGCCAGGCTTGACCTGGGTCTGTGAGGGTTGCTATGGCCTGGCACCTGAGCTCATCCATCTTCCCAGAGCATGGGGCAGGGCTGTGCAGAGGAGCTCTGCAGAGTGCTGGTGAGTAGCTGATCTGGTTCCACACTGTATGCTACAGCCTTTTCATAGCAATGCTCAATTTTTACCCCTGTCATCTGATACATCTCAGCCTTATCATCCTCAAGAATGTATTTTGGCATATTGTGCTGGTGTCATGATGTATTATGATGATAAGTCCAAAAGGTGACATGGTGCTTATCATCATGTTCAGGACCTAGAGCAGCTGCTGAGAGCAGGATCTTACTGAGCCAGGTAGCTCACAGGGCAGATGTGCCAGGCAGGGAGACTGCAATTGTCTGAGACCCACAGCAGCTCTGTGGCAGAGCCAGGATGGGAGCCAGCCCTGCTGATGATGCTCCTTGCACTGGCATCAGGGAGAGGAAGGGAACTTATGGAATCGTGGCTCTGAGTGTGTTTGGGGTATGAGTTTGTCAGCTGCTCTGGCTTCTAGAAAACAAGCACAGAAATGCTCATACCATCCTAGGGCCTCTTCCTGGGCACAACCATGCCATTTGTCTCTGGATTAGAGCTCCGTAGCCAGAAGGAATCAGTGTTGCTCTGTGGTAGCAGTGGCACTTCTTGTGCTGGCTGGAGGGTTAGGACCAAGCAGAAGGTGTGACTCTGCTGAGCTGTATCCCTCAGCTCAGGCTTTCCCCACCACACATCCCTCCAACCACCTCGCCTTCCAGTTCTCCAGAGAGAATTCTGCAGTGTATTGTTTGCAAATTAGTACATCCTCATCCTGGCTGGGGAGGAATATTGGACTACTGCTGGACCCAGGCAGCATTATTTCAACTCCATGGGATCTTTCTGAATGAAACTTTTGAAATCTTCAAGATCTGCTAAGGAAATAGGATCACTAGAAACACACCCAAACGGGCTGGTAAGATTCCCCTGGGATCTGTGCTGTCAGTGTGAGGAATTTCTCCTGTTTTCTCTATTTGCCAGGAGTTGTAGGTTGATTATCAGCAGTAGGCTAACTAAAGTGTGGTGCTACTTCATGTTTTGAAGACACACAGCCTCCCAGGTTTGCTGCTTTATTCCAATCCTGTGGGAGAAGCAGAAGAAGGGGACTGGCTGCTTTTGGGAAGAGGGAGACATGGTGAGGGTTGTAATTGAGGCTCAGAGCAAAACAGTTTTGTGTTGTTGGCTGCCACTGCTGGTACATTATTTCAGCTATGCCAGACTTTTTTTGATTGCTTGTCTGTTGACTTTTGGATAAAACAAAAGCTTTTTCGTATGTATTCCAAGATCTGATTTTTGAAAAGAATGGTTCTCCTGTGAAAGGGTATAGCAGCTGTTGCACAGGAAGGAGCTGTAACTGTTTAAAAAATCCCATCAAAAGGGAAAGAATCTGTTAATCCTGTGGAATTGGATCAGGCCAGGTGTTAAATTAATACAGCAATCGGTGGATGTTTCTCATTTTTGGGTTTACAAAAAGGGGGAAAAAAGACAGGAAAAAAATCAGTACTGAGGTTAGTCTGTATTAGTTACAAGTTTGGGCCCTAATGTGCAATGTGATCTTTTTTGACTGAACAGTGCTCCTTCCTGAAACCAGCAAATTTGTCTTCCTGCCCAGCTCTGGGCTGTTGTCTGTTAGGCATTTTTCTTGATGACAGCAGGTTCAGAAGATGTGCAATATCACAGCTACATACACAGCACTTCTGATGTGACAGCTCTTCCTCTGCCACTCCGTGGAGTTCTTTCACCTTTAAAGCTGCAAATTGCTTTGCATTTTTTTGAGTCTTGGAGAGCAGATTTTCTGGTTTTTAATTACAGCCTCGTCCAACACTAGTAGAATGATACTCCAGTCATTTTTTGCATGGTTAAATTAACTGTTCACCTACAGGTGGCAGAAAGGGAGGTACATGTTTTTGAAGGTTTGAGCTTTTCAGTATTTATCGCAGTGTTGCCAAGAAAAATTTTATTTCATATGGAAAGACTGTATCATCCTTTTGAAAAAGTCCAGATAAGTAATTTTGAACTTTTCACACACCTTTTTTTTATTTTTATTTTTTTATCTAACGAGGAAGAGGGAGAATTGTAGTGAAATGAGGCAACCAGGTGCCACTAATTGCCAGGTAGTGGGCATGAGCTTGTGTTAAGCCCACCTGTGCCTGATTAGGGTGGACCCCAACTGCGCATGAGCAGGATTAGGGGGCCAATAAAGCTCACACCTGAGCCAGGCAGCAGAGAGCCTGGCTACTTTTGGAGCAGTAGCACAGACCCAGGCTTGTCAGTCCTGAGAGCAGTAGACTCAGAGCACTGTTTGTGAGTTTCTGCTGGAAGAGCTGGTTGGACCTTGGAGCACCGTGCCCTAAAGGAGGTTCGTCTTGCTACATCTGGAGGCACAGGTGGGCTTAACACAAGCTCATGCCCACTACCTGGCAATTAGTGGCACCTGGTTGCCTCGTTTCACTAGAGAGAATGAATGTACCTTGCATAGCACATGCTCCAGCCCCCTTACTTTTATTTTAAAATAAACTTTCCTTTCTTTGAGCAAAACTGACCATCTCCAGGGCTTGCCAATGTCTCTGGATTACATTGCTGTAAGAAGGAACTGTGAAAAGCTGCTGCCTTCTTGTGCTATATAAGCACCTGTATTGCAATATGGAAAACATTAATGTTTTTAGAGTTACTGACTGGGGATTTTTTTGCCCTTCACCTTCCTGGGTTGTCCTGGCTGTGAGCTCCTTGACAGGAAGCCACAGCATCTCCTTGTGCTCTACTCCCTGGGAAAACGTGGGAGACATTAATTCTGCAGTTCCAGATAATCCTTTTGGTGAGAGGGAGCAGTGCTTCCATTCCTGCTGAATGTCACCATTGCTGCAAGGACTTTGTGAAAATTACTGATATTTATACTTACTACCTGTTACAAGGGATGTTAGGTTTGGCTGGCTGACTTCAGTGAAAGTTCTGGGTGCCCTGGCAGCACTGTTAAGAGATCATTTAGTTTTTTGGTTTTTGTTTTGGTTGTTTTTTTTTTTTTTTTTTCTGGTAAGTTTGTTTTTGGTGTGGTAGGTGGCTGAATGCACAGGAAGCCCAGGTGCTGGGGGAGCAGCTAGAGGCAGGACAGCAGCTCTGACTCACTGCCACCCCACTGCAGTCACCAGTGGGCTCACAGCGTTGGCCTGCAGGAGACAGGAGGTCCCATTAATCCTGCCTGGGAGGTTTCCTGCTTTTAGCAACACATTTGAGAGGAACCCTCCAGATTTGTATTCTGACTGTATACAGGCTGGCTAAATATGCCAGAAAGATCAGAATCCTCTGTCCCAGGCTGGGCAGGATGCACAGGGAGAGGGCTGCAGGTGGGTGTCAGCTGGTTGGCAGGACTGCCCCTGCTCTTCAGCAGAATTTGCTCTGGCTCCTGTTTATGAGTCCTCCAGGGTGGAGCTCAGTGCAAAAGCTTCATCCAGCACTAACCTGCTCTCAGGGCTGCTAGTCCTGCCAGCACAATCTGATAAGAGCCTGAGTTTAGGTCAGTTCCTGCATTCCTGGTGTCACTGCTGTTGACACCAACGTCAGAGGCAGTGTCTGGTGGTGGCACATGTAGTACCAAGTCCTTTGTGTGACCCTTGCAGAGAGATGCAAAGTTTTTGTCCCTCTCTTTGACACTGCACTGTAATCCCAGGTTGCTGTGCTGCTCTGAAACATGTGGCCAACAACAGGTTTTCCATGGTAAGGATTTTGTGATTTGCCTTGGACTTTGGGGATCTATTTATATCTGACCAAAAACCTTTCTCCTCAAAAATTGCACTTGAGCTGCTTTCAGTGGGAGAGAAGGTAAAGCAACATCTTTTGTGTGATGCTCACCCGCTCCCAACGTTGCAGCCACTTAGAGCCTCTGTCTGACAGCTGTGTAAGGATTTCCTCCTCCCTCCAAGGTACTATTACCACAGAGAACTGGGTGGGTTTGGGGTGCTTCGTTGGCACTGAGGGGCTGGGTTTAATTAGGGTGATTGCTTTTCTTGGATAGCAACAAGGGACAGGTGGGCAAGCAAATAATAATTAGGGGCAATATCTTGAAGCATGGTTGGGGAACACATTTTTAGTATATCCAAGCACATAATTTAATTATCTTAAGCATAATTTCTGTATATATTCCGCTTTGAATATTGCCTAAAATAAGTGTATGTAGATTTTAAGCAGTTTTTAAAATTCTTGTGGAACTGAAAATAATCTGTAGTCAGGGTTTAGCAAAATCTGTGCGCTTTATGTTTCTGCAAACTATACAGATCTGTTTATACAAGGAAAATGGTTTTTGTTGTTGTTGTTTTGGGGGTTTTTTCCTGATGTTGCATCTCAGGTAGGAATAAACATGATGCATTTCACATTGAAAGAAGCAGCATTTAATAGGAGAACTGGGTATTTCCTGAAACATGCACATTACTGCTACTCATTCCCTCAGTATACAAAATTCTTCATACAAACAAACCATATCCAGCTTTTGTCTAGTTTGAACCCTTCCAGAATGTTTGCAGTTTCCTAACATAAAAACCAAACCAAAACCAAAAAAACCCAAACCAAACCAAAACAAAAACATATATATAAAAACATTCAGAGAAGATGGCTTAAATCAGGTAAAAGTGATATTAATATTTTGGGGTTAGGGCTTCAAGAAAATGAAATCAAATATGTGAGAGCTAATGCTCAGTGAACCTCTTTGTGTGTTATCTGGATGTGGTTTCAGATAAAATTTCACTCCACAGACCGGAATGCCAAAGAAAGTAATCTATTTCTTTTACACTTTGCCTTTGAATCATGTGTTCTATCATAAAACCTTCATTACTCTTAAACAACTGAAGGTTGCAAATCAGCAATCCTGACCTACGAAAGCAACTCCCAGGCACTGCCAAGTACTTTAAGATTCAAAAGATAAAGCCAGTTTAACAGTTATTGTTTTAGAAGAACAATTGTTTCACCACCTCATCCTTTGGAAATGCTTTGACCCCCTCTAACCTCACACCTACTCACTCCTCTAATGGCACAGAAACTTTCTCCACTAGCAAATGCTCTTGAGACATTTCCATCCCCAACCTTTCTGCAGGCTCATTTTAAAGGGAGGGGTCATAGCCTCTGCTTGTGGAGTGAGAATGAGCAGGGTTGTTGTTTTTGTTTTTTTTTTAAATGCACTTTTCAGATTAGCCTGTGCTTGAGGTGCCACAGGTATAATCCTGATTGAGACGGACACTTTGGGGATGTATCCCTTAGCATCTCCAGGAGTAGCAAAATGAAAATTTTCCTGAAATTCTAAACCTCTTCTGGCTAATGAGGAAAAATAAATTAAAACTTATGCAACCAACATTATCAACTGGAAAATATTCTCGCTTTTCAGTAGCTTGATGGGTGTTAGCTTTAATATTATGAGTCCCATAGTGTTTCAAGCATTTGATTATCATATTCCTTTTTGTACTTTATACTTTGAAAAACTGCTGATGCAGCTTTTTAACTGAATTTAAAATATCCAGGAGAGACAGCAGACTATTCCCCATTCAGCAGTGTGGTAATGAAGCACTGTTTTATTGCTTCTGTGCTTTGAGGCATGATGGGTCACAGAAAAAAAAAAAGTACAATTTTGCAGGCAAGTCTTGAATTGTTTTCTCAAAGAAAGAGAAGCGGATAGACTGTTGGTGATAGATGAAGCTTTTTGTCCTGTTCATTTAAGAGAGGAACAAGGCTTGGAAAAACTTGCTCTTGGGTGTGTTTGCAGTGAGTCTTGTGGCATTTATCAGCTTCTGAACAAAACTGCTTCTGCCCTCGTTCCTGGTAGGGTGATGTCTTTCATTCTCCAGAGATGTATCTTGGTTTGCCAATGAGGTGTATTTTATCTGATAACCTGTTAGAAGTTAGATCCTCCTCCTTGGACCTGGGACCAGTAGAGCCTGTGTGCACTGCAGCTTGTTGCTGTTATAAAGATGCAGTCACCTCTAAAAACCAACATGTTCAAAGTATTGTCTTGGTTGCATCTGTTTTAGGTAAGCAAGGTCTGCTCCACCGATGCTTTTCAAATTTACCTTTTTGGTGGTTGAAGCTATTTCTCTTTAAAGTTTTAAAGGAAATCCAGAGTCCTTTAGTTTTAAGATTGATGCCTAAATGCAAAGCATGCAGAAGCTGATTCTGAGTTGACAATATGGTTTAGGGAAATGAAACAGACCTTAGCAAAGATAGCTCAGATTCCATCACTTCTGTGTCTCTCTGCAAGGCTGCAGTCACAGCCCAGCTTTTGGTTGTTCTCAGGCTTTGCCCTGCTGGCAGACTTCTTTCTGTCTTCAGTTTGTAACTTCTGACAAAGTTTTTCCCTTGCTTCTCCTCTGACAGTCTCAGTGGGTTCCCGTTCCATCCCAGGGCTCTCCAGCTCTCCCTCACAGAAGCCCCATTTAAGCCTTGTTTTTCTTCTCTGAATGGCACATCCCTGAGCATGTGAAACCAGAAGCCTGACCTTGGGGCTGATTTTAGGGGCCAAAGTTGAACAAAAAGATTTGTGATTCCGTGCACTGTTTTTATTCCAGAGGTGCAATTCAAGGGAGAATGTAAAAGAAGATTTAAAGGGTGTTTTTAGTTTGGTTTTTGGTTTGGTGTTCATTTTGTTAAGTGACTGTGCCTCTTCAGGCTGGATCCTGTGTCTGTTCAGTTAGCTCAGTGCTTGCTTCTGATCACAGAAACACCAGAGTTGGAAGGGACCCTCTGGAGATCATCTAGTCCAACTCTCCCACTAAATCAAGTAAGGGTTTGTCTTTCTCAAGCAGTAAATTAATGAAATAAGCGAAAAACGAGTGGTCACTCTTAGTGTTTACAGAAATAGAGAACAGTTGCTGTAGCTTAAAGCCTGAGAAGTTTTTGCAGGCTGAAGACAGGAAATTGTAACCCCAAGGGGCTTAGCCTTATCTGTGCATTGCTGTATGGCTTTTAATTATGCAATGCCAGAAAACTATGCAGTATAAAGTGGTGAAAGCAGCTGGTTCACATGTACCCTCTACCTGCATTGCCTTGCTTCAGTTGTGTGTCTTCTCTTCAGTTGTGTGTCTTCTATACCTTCCTTAATCTTATGTCTTCTGTTCTCCACAGGATTATTTCACATAATTCATGCATATTTAGTATTTGGTGTCTGTTGAACCTTGAATCCATTCAGCACAGGAGAAAACAAGGAAGGCAGAGAGATAATCAGCTCCATGGTCTGTCTGCACAGGGTAGAGGAAACCCACACAAAAGTCACATAGGAGTGATCTGAGCTATGCAGGCAGAGCCAGCACAGCCACACCTTAGCCTGGCTCAGGGAAAAGTTCTTGTGGCACCTCAAACCCCTCACATTGTTGCCTGGGGATGTAGTTTTGGCCTTCACAGAGGGAAAAGCTGAAGGGCCCTTGGGAATTTCCGTTAGGAAATTCCCAGTTTTGGTGACCTGCAACAGTTTCCCCAGCTCAGTTGCTGTCAGCAGTGAGTGCTGACAAGATCAGAATTATGACCTCTGCAAACTGCCTTCAGAAATTATGGCTGTAACATCTGCTGCCTTGGTTGCCTTGCAACCAATTTCTCTTGAGAAACGAAAATGGAAATTTTCATTTGACTCCAATCACTGAAGCTTTTCAGTGGAAAACCAAAAAGCACAAGCTTTGTGATAAAATTTCAAAAGTTGCGTACTCCCAAACTTGTACTTAAATCCTACCCACACACCACAGAAGTGCTAAAAAGATTGCATGAGCTCCCTATGGATCTGCAGTCCTTGCTCATTCATCACCAGCTCATCTGACTTTCACCCTGTAGCTAAATTTAACACCAGTCCCTCATGTTTTGTCATGGAACTGTACTGTTGTATGCTCGTTGTTGATGTAAATCTCATTTATTGTAACACAGAGAAATGCTGGGAGGTTGGATGCTCAGGAGATTTCTCTTGGTACTATGAGCTGGATCGTTATATGCTGTGTTGATGAATTTTTTTTTTTTTTTTTTTTTTTTTTTTTTTTGATGGCTAGAATTTGAGTAGTTTATTTAGTGCATATGACTACTGTGAGTACATGGTGTTGGTACTTTCTATAATTGCCTGGTTGCCTGGCTGCTATCTAGGTATATTAGATATTTGGCACTTATTACACTTTTTATGTGAATTATGGAGTGTCAGAACAGAGTGAAATGGGGTCCTTAAGCATTTGAGTACTTTATTGTTATGTCTTATGTCTTTATCTTGTGTGGTAGATGCAGCTTCGAAAGACTTTCTATAGATCCTTTACCTTCCAGAACTTCTAATATGTTTTTCTTGAAGAATTTTAACAAGGCACTTGGGATGAAAATTTGGCAGCCAGCTAAACTTTATTCCTTTCAATATGCCTTCTCTTCGATAGACTCTTAATTTGCAAATTGTGTCATGGGAACATGGCCAATCTTGAGATGCCAGAATTAAGCCTGAGTGGGATCACGTAGAGGAAAACTCTTACAGGGCCAGAAGAGATCAGAAGTGGCAGGGATGACAGTTAGGAGCTTTTTAAGATTAGCTCACACTGGGCTCACATTCCACACTAGAACGTGTCAAGCATTTGAAACTGAGAATGAGCATTGTGCTTCCCGAGTCTTTTCCATAGCATTCCAGGTAGGAAGCAGTGAGGTGGCCGTTTTGGCCAGAGTTGGATTGGGAAAGAATTCAGGTTTTAATCTAGATTGGCACAGCCTCAGGTAATCTGGATGTGAAGCCCTGATGTGCCCTGCTGCCAAGTTAGCAGGGGGGGTAGCAGTCCTCATCTTTGCCAAGCTGACTTGTTCCCAGCTCACAGCAAGAGGACTCGTGGTTCATGCACACCCTGCAAGCAAGGAAGCAGGTGCTGATCTTTAACAAGTGCTCTGTGCACACTGGTGTGCAAGACAGTGAAAATTGTGTAATGTTCCCAGTTTTTTTTTATGTGCACAATAAAAAGAAATTGTGATGCTGTGCCAGTTATTCACATGAAGTGTCTCTCAAGTTAGTGTTATTCTCAAAGTAATGGAGCTTGTGGTAGAGGCAGAATGTGATGGTATCATTCAGTTACACCTGAGGGACAGAGGGGATTTTACAGGACAGACAGTACAGAAATTTTCTTTATTTTTTCCTCTTTTAACTTAGGGTTTGGTTTTTTGGCTTTTTTTTCTTTTTCATCTCTGATTTTCAGCCAGGAACAGAAATTGAATACAAAAATGGTGTTAAATTGCAATTCCTTGTTTCCTTCCATGAATAATCTTTCAGAAATTCTGAAGTCCTCTTTCCCAGAACTCTCTCATTTCCATGGTTTTCACCCAAAGCCTTAAATATAAAAGGCCATTGTAGCAAAAGTGCCAGGCTCTTCTCAGTGATGACTGATGGGAGTACAAGGGGTAATGGATGCAATCTAGAGCATAGGAGGTTCCATGTAAACATAAGAAAGTTTTTTTCACTGTGAGGGTGACAAAACACTGGAACAACCCAGTGAGGTTGTGGAGTCTCCTTCTCTGGAAACATTCAAAACCCACCTGGAGGTGTTCCTGTGTGACCTACACTGGGTGGTCCTGATCTGGCAGGGGAGTTGGCCTTGATGATCTCTTGAGGTCTCCTCCAAGCCCTGACACTCTGGTTTCTGTGTATAAGGAAACTCGGCCATATGCAGAATGAGACAAGAAAGCTTTCATCATCTCTCATCTCAGAGGAGATGGGGACTGTTCACCTTCCATTCCTTCCAACATTATTTGAGTTTACAACTGCACTTCCATTGTGCTATTCTCCCTAAAATTCCTCCTTGTCATCCCCTTCCCAGCACAGGGTGTTGGATTCAAAACTGAGAATCTTTCTAGGTGGCTTGGATTTGGGGAAGTAGCTGTCTCTCCCAGCTGTGATTCCTGTCTATGATCCCATTGCTGTGAAATGCTACTAATATTTCTTAGCACAAGTTTTGATCTAAGAATCAGAAATATTTTCTAACAAAACAAAACTGAAACAAAAAGAGGTCACTTTAAAATGCTTTTACAAATAATTTACAAGGAATTTCTTAGCTCTTGGGTTCAGCTCTTCAGTGAAATATAAAAGCTTGCCTATATGAGAGCCAGAAGTAAATGCAAAAATGCCACCTAGACTTCCTAGCTAACATCCAGTCCTGAAGACAAGTTTTTTTTCCAAGCCAGGAAGCCTAAGAATTTTTTTTTCAAATCTAAAAGGAAAAAAATTCTTGCCAGCCTTTCACACCAAAGCAGAAGTGACCTGATTTTCAGCTTCCCTTTAAGCTGGTGGGTATTGCAAAAATTTTATAACTTTGAAAACCTATTGACTGTAACTGAAATGCCTATATATGGGTTTAAATACCTGTTTAAGGCTCTTGGGGTAGAAAAGATTGGCCTTAAGCAATACAACCAGATGACCAGATTCCTAGTTCCTCCTTGTGCCTTGGCTCAGGAAAGGAAAACACTTCCTCTTCCTTCTGAGGGCCCCAGACTTCCTGTGCCATCTATTTATACAATTGTTGTAATGAACCCCAAGTTAACCACTTCCTTGCCTGCCTTAGCCTTGGCTTTACATCTTTTAAAGCTCTTTCCTCTTCATGTCTTTATACTGCACTTGTCATGTCTCTTAAAGGTGTGTTTGGAATTGCTGCTTAGTAAACCCATATTTCAGTGTCTGTTGAGGTGCTTTATTGGCCAGATGGCATTCCTTGGATATGACCCAGAAGCACAGACTTATGGTGGGCCCTGTTGACCTTTTTACACAAGATGCAAAGGAAGATGAGGTAGTCTCAGCCATGGAATAACCTGTTGAAAAGTTTAGGTGGGTAAATTTGGAAAGGGGATCACAGGATTTATCCGCATAAGTGATTAAATGCTTTAGTCACAGCTGCTTTCATGAAGTAGAGACCCCAGAAGCATGTTCAGCATGCAGGCAGGAACAAGTTGTAGCTGGTTGTGTTAAACCATTGTGCAGTGAGTGTACAGGAGATGGAAAGGACACTGGTAGCTGAGAAGACCTGCAGAATTGAGGGCAGTTTCTGGAGAACAGGAGACACCAAGACATCCTGTGGGAAAGGAGGTTTCCAGCCAAAAGGGATGCAGTCAGAAGGGCCTGTGAAAGACCTTAGAGTCGTGGCTTGGTATGCGGTTGAAATAGTGAGGCTCATCGTGACAAATACAGATGTATTCACATTCACCTCTCCTCTTCAAAGCTAGAGCAGGATCTGGAGGAGGAGGCAGCAAAGAAGTGCAGAGGGCTTCCTTGGCAGCATGGGGGGTGGCAGGAGGTGCTGGCGAGGTCTCTGAGCCCACCACTAGTCCTGTTTCCAGGCTGATGCAGGCACAGGACACAGTATCCCTGTGTAGCCTGGCTCCACTGTCTCTGCCTGGCAAGGTTCCCTAAGATCTCACCCAAACCTCTTCTGTTGCACAGCCCGCCAGCCAGATCTGCTTTCCTGGGCTGCCTTGCAGCACAGCTGCTTGCCATCTTCTTTGTGAGAGTTTAAAACTTGTAAGACTGCTGCTGTGGTGTCTCTAGGCTGTCCTATTGCCAAACACTACCAGTCCCTTTCTTCTGAGCTTTCCCTGTAAATCACATTTTCCAGCTCGTCGTCTGTCCTTGTAATTTTTTCTTGGGACTCTCTATGGTATTTTCACAAGTTCCATATAAAGCAGTGCCTCAGGCTGGACGCAGCAGTCCAGCTAAGGCTTTAAGGCACCAGGTACAGCAGAGGAGTTTCTTCCTGAATTTCATAAACCTCCCCCATTAGCAGATTTTGGAAAGAGCCTTTTCCTGATGGAGTTTCCCACTGCTCCGCAGTCTCTGATTCACTCTGAGCCAGATTCCTTGGTGTGATTTTGCTCCTTCACAGGCTGTACCCTCTTGTGCCTGTGTTCCCTCGGGGGTTCCTTTCCGTGTGTTACGGCCATGGTCAGCACAAGGCTGAGGTGGCAGTGGTGATGCTGGAGTTGCCCATGGAAGGAGAGCCTGTCCTGCTGGCATGGGAGCCTGTTCCTGGGGACATGGTGTGTTGCTGTGGAGATGACACTTGCCATCCACATTTCTAGTGACTTGAAACAATTCATTTGGCAATTAAAACAAGATCTAGCCTATGATAACCCTGAGGAAATAGTTACTGAGTGAAGGCGGGGGGCGGGAAGTGGATTCCATTGTCTGGCCCTGCTCGGGTGGCTCCAGCTTGCTCTGCGCCCATCCTGCTCAGTTTTACAGAATACAGAATCACAGAATAGTTTGGGTTGGAGAAGACCTTTATGATCGTCAAGTCCAGCTTGTTAGCTCAGCACTGCCAAACCCACCACTAAGCTTTTTGTTTGCAGTGCCCCGTTCTACATCTGCTCCCCAGCTCAAAACCCAGAGAAGTGTGCACAAAGCTCGGACTCTGTTTTGCCTTGCTCCTGGTGTCCAGGGTGGTTGTCTCAAGGACATTTATTCAGGATGCACCACTGATCTAGTTTTTGTGAATATGCTCTTCAGCCAGGTGTGGACTGTCTCAATGTCAGTATGTTACTGTCCTCCACTGAATCTCAGAATCACAGAACTGTTGCAGTTGGAAACAACCTCAGAGATCACCATGTCCAACTGTCAACATCCCCCACCCCCAATGAAATAGTTTTCCTTCCCAATCTATAAACCTTTGCCACAACTTCCAGTGTGAGGAAGGCATATGTTCCAGCAACATGCTGCTCCCCTTGCCTGCTGGCAGTGAAAATTGTTTGACCAGGTGCAGCTGAGGGTTAGCTGCAAGGTCCCTGAGCTGGGGTTTCTATATTAAACCGACTCTACATGGGCATCATTCTTGCAGTCCAGGGCAGAGCTGGGCTGGGACCCTCCCATGGCCTGGGGGATGGTCCTGCAGCCCTGTGGTTGGTATCAAAGTAAGGAGCTGTTGGTTTGGAGGGGCCGTCACAGCTCTTATCACTGGTGGCACCCAAGCACCATGCAGTTGTGTGTCCTACACCGTGACTCACGCCTGCCACGCAGGCTTTGTTCTCATCCTTTCCCCCAGGGGAGGAGAAAGTGCAACAAGGTCTTGTTTTTACTCTTCTCTCACCCAATTCAAGCAACCTAGAGTTTCTGGCATGGCTCTGTGTGGAGGGAGCAGCTTGCCCTGCTCTCTGGGTGGAGGGGGGATGTTTGGGGATGCCTTGAGAAGAGAGGATCTCACTTCATAGCACAGGCAGGGAGGGCTGTTGGGAACTGCTTTGTGCTGGAGGGGCACAGCATTTCCCACATGCTTTCTCCCTGCAAATAACAACAGTTACAATAGAAAAGGAGTAAGGCTCACCCATTCATCTTTTGGTGAGGCTTTCCTGATGGCAAAGCTGACACGTGGCAAGATGCTGGGGCTTTTGGGGCTGCATGGGGTGGGGCTGCCCCCTCCTTCCCTCCATGTTTGGCCATGGCTACTTAGGCTTGCTGGCCTGCTGGCTCCCTGTGTCTTTGCTGCAGCTCCCTGAGACACTTGTTCATCTTGCTGCTGAATTCTGCCTTAAAATAAGTGCCATCCCTTATTTTCAAAAGTTGGTGCTTTTTATCCTGCGTGTGCTTGGGGGAGATGGGATGGCACCTCCAGAGGAGGGACTGCTACTCTTCAGGAATGAGTGGCTGGATTTGGATGCTCCTCTGCTTGCTGCCACCCCTGGTTGTCCTTGAGAGGAGATGGTGGGGTTCATGGAGAAGGGAGGTAGAGGCAGAGGCAGAGCTGGCCTAGCTGCAGGGCTAGGAGGGGAGCATGATGGAGGGGCCTCCTCATGTGGACTAGAGCTCATGGTGGAGCTGGGAGCTGGTGCTGGGCACCCTGGAAGTGTGAGGCCATGAGCTGGAGAGGGAAGGAGAAAGCCCCTACAAAATGAAATGATGCTGCTGGTTGCCACAGAGACCATCACGGTTTCAGAGACTGAACTATCCTTGGCAGCAAAAAGTGCTAATTCAGCCTTTCCTCCAGGTTCCCACCAGGGCTCTGTGTGGCCTGACAAGAGCTGTGCAGAGCAAGCTGGCTTCTTGCAGGAGCCCTGGGTGGGCAGGAGCCAAGAGGCAAGGCAGGGCTGAGCAGGGAGCTGGGGGTGCGAGGGATGGAAGGGCAGCAGGGAGGGTCATCAGTCGGGGCTCTGGGGAACCAGGCAGGCAACGAGCTCTTTGGGAAGCCAAGCAGAGTGTGGAGATGGCTTGGGGAAGCAGAGGAACATGGTAGGCTGCAGTACTTCAAGAGGTGGGAGAGATCACTGATGGCAAAGCTTTCCTCCTGCAACCCTTGACCACCTTGCTTACCCTCAGAGTGTTTTAGTGTCTGATTGTGTACTCTGATGAGCCTGGTTCCTTTTCCCAGGTTGGTCTGGGCATGGAGGCTGAGTGAGCTGCTCTCCTGGCTGGGGACTGCTGGCACTGCTTTACAGACAACCACCAGTACCAGGACCTGGGAGCAGAGCCAGGGGCTGCAGGGAAGGTGAATGGAGAGATGTGGAAGCAACTATTCCCAGTCTGTCCTGGTGCAGCACTGTGATTTCAAGATTCTTTCAGATGATGGATTAGGGCAGAGTGCTTTTTCTCCATGTCAGTTTTCCCCAGTTTCCAGCCTTCACATTTTGCTGAGTTCAAGCTGCTCTGGCAGAGACATTTGGGTCAGGCTATGCAGGATCTGCTATGGTCCTGAGCAGTTTTAACCAGCAGCTTTCTTTCAACACCTCTGTCCTCACAAAAATATTATTCCAGTGTTTGCCCAAGCTCTGCTTTCACTCTGAATGTGATGTTTTCCAGTGCACAAGAATAATACATTTTGACAAATGCAGGAACACCTGGGAGGTGTACAGGCAGAGCTCTCAGACACGTCATACATATTTGTTATGGAAATGTGTCTTGCTGTGCCTTTAAAGACATGTAGGTGTCGTTAAAAACGAGAGACACTTTTGATGCCAGGCCTGAAGGCACTGGCAACTTCAAATGTGGTTCAGTGTTGAAAGCACTGTCCTCATTTCTGGTCTGAGACTTTATCCTCTAGGAAAATTAAAAGTCAGTCGG
This sequence comes from Heliangelus exortis, assembly GCF_036169615.1. Taxonomy (NCBI): domain Eukaryota; kingdom Metazoa; phylum Chordata; class Aves; order Apodiformes; family Trochilidae; genus Heliangelus; species Heliangelus exortis. The sequence continues at coordinate 8,903,673 of NC_092430.1, forward strand.
CTTGGACTTACTGCAGACATTTTGCTGAGTTCTACACACCGTAGTTTGCTAGTGCAAATTTCTCCTGTTTAATCTCTTGGGTTTGCTATATTTGCCTTTTAAGCAAAAACGTTCCATGATAATAAGAAACTGGCCACACACAAATAGTAGGTAACTAAGCTGGTTCAGGCTTGTATTAAAACATTGTGTGTGTTAATTTTTACAGCCAGTAATTGCAATCCAAAAAGAAATTAAAACATTCTGCCTGTTTGTCAGAGGCAGAATGCCTAACTGGCTGCAGAGCAAATTATTTCCAATTGGAGGCAAAGCTTTCATCTGTTACTAACTAACCACGTTTCTGTGCAAAATCTTGCTTCATGGATGTAAAATAGTGCAAGTCAAGCCTGCCATTAGGGTGACTGGATGACTCTTGATTGCCCATTGCTGCTGCTGTACCCCCAGATGTGAGCAGTTCCCAGTGTTGTTTTAAGTCAAGAACAGCAGTCCAGTGGATCTGGAAAGCATCTGCCTTGCCCCCTCTACCCCTGCTCCATGTGTTGAAAGTGCCTTCTTGGGTTGGTTTCTCTGGGAAAACCTCTTGTCCAGGAAGAGAGCACGCCTGGCCAGGGCTGATCAGAGCTTCTGTTACATCGTGCTGTTGGGTTTGAGTAGTCCCTAAGCAAGTTCCAGAGGTAACACAGAAGTCTCCCTTTTGGCCAGGTCTGTGCTGAGCCACCACAATCACTTCCTGATCCTTGGCAGAGCCCTGGGTTGAAGCTATGGAGCTGAGCTGCAGGGGTGGCAGCTGTTCCTGCTTGCTGGATCCAGCAGATTCACTGTTCATGATGATGCATCGATAGAATTGCTCTGAAATTTTGCCCCTAAAAACTTATCCCTGTGTTTTCCCTCCGCAAGTATCCATTTTCTGCCATCAGGGGCCAGGGATGTGCTAGAAACAAGTTTAGTGACAGTGAAATGCAGCTGGCAGGCTCAGTGTCCTTCCCAATGCACTCGCAGCCTTAGGGCTCTGTCCTCAGGCTCAGCTTTCTAAACCATCTGAGTGGATTGTGGGGTTTTTTTTTTTTGCATGACAGGGCCTTGCTAGCTTGTTTAGTTTGAACCTAGTTCTCAGCCTCCAAATCCTTGAAAGGATGCTAATATCTGGCTTTAGACATGTTTATCTTGCAATTTCACAGAAAAATTCTTCCTGGATGCCACAAAATATAACATAGTCCAAGGGTTTTGTGCTCAGTAAAGAGGGAATGCAACAATTAATCCAGGAGAACTCTTTGTTTTTAAAGCCCTCCTTTGCTTTGAAGCCAAGCACACTCAATCAAGCAGGAATGCTCTTCCATTTGGCTTCACTGAATCTTTGGGGTTGCCATTTTTGCTGACCCTGGGTGGAATGTGTGTCTGTGTGTCTGTGTATCTGCTTCTGTCAGTGCTGCGGAAGTCGCTCTGCACAGCACCTGTGGTTGGATGGGCAGTCAGGGCCGGGCTGGCTCTCTCTGGACAGCAGCAGTGGATTTCTCTCTCTCCATGACTTTGATTTTCCTTTTATGAGGAGCAGTGTTTTTGTGGTAGGAAATCCCAGCCCATGACAGCCTCTGTTCTCTTTCAGGCATCCGAAGGTGTTCCTGTGAAGTATTTTGAGAACTTGGAGGAACTGATAGAATTTTACAAGAAGGAGAATATGGGTCTGGTATGGCACCTCAAATATCCAGTGCCACGAGAAGCAGAGGAGACTGCTGATGAGCCAGAGGAGGATGCTGGTAAGAAAGCCACGATGTGACTTGGTGGTGCAGACCTTTGACACTTAGTCTGGACTGAAAGTATGCAGTGCAGGCAAGGGGATTAGAGCATGTCATGCAATAAAATGGAGCAGGGCACAGAGAGGCCTGAGCTGGCACATCCCTGAGTCTGTGAGCCATCATGGCTCTGGGGCAGTACCGCACCTAGAGCACCATTTTAGCTCCTCTAAGGGAAAGCATTGACACTCCCTGCAGACACATATTGTATCAGGTGCAGGGCTAAGTAATCTCTTTGTCCTTCAGCTGGACACAATTATGTCCAGGCATCTCACATGTCTCAGCACCCCTCTCTCTGCACCGTGTCTGTAGGACCACTGTCTCAGCAGCAGAGATGCTCCCCTGGAGACTTGGAGCACATCTCTGCTGTGCTGCACACCTACAGCTGCTGTGTGTCATAGAATCATAGAATTGGCTGGGTTGGAAGGGACCTCAGAGATCATCAAGTCCAACCCTTGATCCACTCCTGCTGCAGTTATCAGACCATGGCACTGAGTGCCACATCCAGGCTCTTTTTAAATATCTCCAGGGACGGAGAGTCCACCACTCCACTGGGCAGCCCATTCCAATGCTTGATCACCCTCTCAGTAAAGAAATTCTTTCTAATGTCCAACCTAAACCTCCCACACACAACTTGAGGGCACAACTTGAGACCATGCCCTCTTGTCTTGCTGAGGGTTGCCTGGGAAAAGAGACCAACCCCCCCCTGGCTCCAACCTCCTTTCAGGGAGTTGTAGAGAGTGATGAGGTCTCCCCTAAGTCTCCTCTTCTCCAGGCTGAACAGCCCCAGCTCCTTCAGCCTCTCCTCATAGGATCTGTGCTTGAGTCCCTTCACCAGCCCAGTTGCCCTCCTATGGACCTGCTCCAGCACCTTAATCTCCTTCCTGAGCTGAGGGACCCAGAACTGGACACAGTACTCGAGGTGTGGCCTCACCAGCGCTGACTACAGGGGCAGAATCACTTCCCTGGACCTGCTGGCCACGCTGTTCCTGATACAGGCCAGGATGCCATTGGCCTTCTTGGCTACCTGGGCACACTGCTGGCTCATGTTCAGCTTCCTGTCAATCCAGACTCCCAGGTCCCTCTCTGCCTGGCTGCTCTCAGCCACTCTGTGCCCAGCCTGTAGCGCTGAATGGGGTTGTTGTGGCCAAAGTGCAGGACCCGGCACTTGGCCTTATTGAACCTCATCCCGCTGGAATCAGCCCAACTCTCCAACCTGTCCAGGTCCCTCTGCAGAGCCCTCCTGCCTTCCAGCTGATCGACACTTCCCCCCCGCTTAGTGTCATCTGCAAACTTGCTGATGATGGACTCAATCCCCTCATCTAAATCATCAATAAAGATATTAAATAGAACTGGTCTCAACACTGATCCCTGGGGGGCACCACTGGTGACCGGCCGCCATTTTGATGCAGCATCGTTCAGCACCACTCTCTGGGCCCGGCCCTCCAGCCAGTTCCTAACCCAGCGCAGAGTGCCCCTGTCCAAGCTGTGGGCTGACAGCTTTTTCAGGAGAATGCTGTGGGAGACGGTGTCAAAGGCCTTGCTGGAGTCCAGGTAGACTCCATCCACAGCCTTCCCCTCATCCACCAGGCGGATCACCCGATCATAAAAGGAGATCAGGTTGGTCAGACAGGACCTGCCCTTCCTAAACCCGTGCTGGCTGAGTCTGATCCCTTGTCCATCCTGTAGGTGCTGTGTGATTACACTGAGGATGATCTGTTCCATAACCCTGCCAGGCACTGAGGTCAGGCTGAGGGGCCTGTAGTTTTCCGGGTTCTCCTTCCGGCCCTTTTTGTGGATTGGTGTGACATTCGCCAACTTCCAATCATCTGGGGTGTCCCCAGTGAGCCAGGACTGTTGGTAGATGATAGAGAGGGGCTTGGCGAGCTCTTCTGCCAGCTCTCTCATCACCCTTGGGTGGATCCCATCTGGTCCCATAGACTTGTGGGGATCCAAGCAGTTCAATAGGTCACTGACTGTTCCCTTCTGGGGGCTGTTTAGATTCTTGTCACCTTCTATAAGCTCCAGAAGCCAGCTGTCCTCAGGATAACCTGTCTTACTGTTGAAAACTGAGGCAAAGAAGGTGTTAAATACCTCAGCCTTTTCTTCATCTTTGACAACTATATTCCCACCCATGTCCAGTAAAGAATGGAGGTTTTCCTTGCCCCTCCTTTTGTCATTGATGTATCTGTAGAAGGACTTTTTGTTATCCTTCACAGAGGTGGTGAGATTCAGTTCAAGTCGTGCCTTTGTCTCTCTAATTTTCTTTCTACACAACCTAACTATATTCCTAGATTCCTCCTGAGTAGTTAGCCCTTTTCTCCATAATTGCTACGCCCTCTTTTTAAACCTAATTTCTTTCAAAGTCTCCCTGTTCAGCCAGACCGGTCCTGGGCCACCTGAAACACAGGGCCCCTTATCTGCTCTGATCCAGGGGATGTTTCTGGCAGCACAGATCCCACAGTGGCAGGCAGTCATTCCATGCAGATGGATGATGAAGTGTGATTGGCATCACCCCAACTATTCTATATGAAATGGCACTGTGGGTTCCTGACACTCACTGGTCTTGGATCCTTCCTTGGATTTTTCCTGGATCATCCCTTGGAACTGTCATTGTTCTCCTGAATCCCATGGGAAGGTCATACCCACAGAGCCATCCTTCCTGTCCTTTCTGACATCTGTCCGGAAATTATGAGTTTTACAATAAAACCTGTCTGAAGGACATGGTCCTGAGACAGACAGGCAAGCATGTACACTAAAGCAGACTGGTGTGCCTGTGTTCATTTATCCAGCCCAATGGATCTCTAATAGGAGCTGGAAGATTTTGGTATGCAGAAAAAAACAGAACAAAATTTTTTCAAAGCTGCTTCCTGGTTTTTGGCCAGCTGCACTGAGACTCCAGCTCTCAGGGTGGGGGAGGGAACAGCAGCAAAAATAATACACAGAGAGGCAAGCAGCAGGGAATAAAGTTCTAGCCAAGACTAAGAGCCTTCAGATGAAGACATATTGGGACTGGGTCTGGGCTGTTCGTGTGCAGTTTAATTTTGTTAAGGCACTTCAGTGCCATCATACTGGGGCCATGAAGGGCCTATAGATGCCTGGCCATCTGACACATGGAATTGCAGATGAGCACCCAGATACCCTGCAGATCCACCACCCGGCTGTGCAGTGCTCAGTGCTGTGGTGGCTCTGTGAGTCACATCTTCTACCTAGGACCAATGGCTTAGTTTAGGGGATCTTTTTTGTGATGTAAATTCCACAATTAGGTAATAACCAAACAAAAACTTGGAACTCAACCAGCTACATATGACAGGTGTAACAAAGCGTTGGAGCAATTGGTATGAAAAGGAAGGCAGCCCTGGTTGGAGATAGCTGGAGCCCACCCTTCTCCCAGAAGAGGGAGGTGTACCAAGCACCAGGATGACAGAGCAGGAGAACTCTGTGCTTCCAACTCAATGCCCACAAGACAAGGCAGAATACTCAGCCCCTGTTTTCTCTGTCTGTGTTTGCTTTCTTTAGCTATGCGCTTCTACTCACAGATTCTGGTGCTCTCTCCATTGGGCCCCTCCAACTGTTCTGCCTGAGTAGCAGCTCTCTGGGCTAATGGTAATGATACAGATGAGATAGAGCTGTGTTCTCTTAGCATTATATTCGAAGAAGCTCAACCTTGCTGCTGTGTAGATGGCATGGTCAAACTGAGGTGGCTGCCTGCACATGAGGTCCAAGCCTGGTAGTGCAGCCTGCTGGTCACACCACTGACATCCCTGAGAACAGGGCTGGGCCACCATCAAGCCCTGACCTTTCCAGCTCTGAAAAGAAGGCATGGCTTCTGCAGTGAGTGTCACAGTAGTGCAGCTTCTGCCCTGCTCTGCCTGGGGGTGAGGTCCAGTTCCTGTGCTGGGATGACTGTTCCTTTCCTTTCCTCCTTTTCAGACCTCACACCTCCTCTCCTGCCCCCACGCAACATCCTCATGGCATTGCCAAGCAGTGAGACAAAGGAGGCACCTCCTCTCCCTGAAAACTCCAGGGTGGCAGACGTTAACAAATTGTCCCTTTCTGAGACACTCCTCCAGCGACTGCAGCACCAGGACACGAGCAGGTGAGGATGGCAAATTACAGGCTCAGCCCAGCCCTGAGCTTCCTGGGGCCCTCTGTTAGGGACAGCTGAGGACCTGTTTGAGTCAGCCAAAGGACTCCTTGTTTATACTGCCTAAGGAAGAACAGAATCAGATCTACACTGTGTTAGCTACTTGGTACAGTCCATCTGTAAACTAGAAAAAAATACTTTTCTGAAGTATTAAAGTCACAAGTAGGCTTTCTTTACTGAGGTATAGTTTTCTAATATAAAGTATGATAATATTTGAGAAAGGTCAGTGTATTACCTGAGTAATTACACTACAGATTGTATCAGAAAGCACAAGCCAGTCCTCCAGGTGTGTGTACTTCCAGGTACTCACACTGATTTACTCCAGATACAGATCTGCTTCATGCTGTCCCACTTGCTAGCTATGTGAAACCTGGACATCCATGGAAGCTACATGACATTTAATGAGCAGATCTGGAAAGCTTAAAATTAAAATAAAATCAAGAGGCATGCCTATTGGCAAGGAGCAGGAGGCTGTGAACACACAGCAGCTGAGCATGGTGGCACAGGTCCTGTTGTGGTGGCCCAGCAGCAAGCAGCTGGCTGACTGGGAGAAACCAAATTTTGGCCAGCTGCCTGCACCGTTTCATCTGCTAAGCAGCCAGCTGGGACTTTCTGTGTTTGTTGGGGCACAGGACAGCACATGGAGGCTGCATGGTTCACCCTCCCTTGTGGTGCTGGAGTCCAGGCATCCCAGAGACAGGGAGGAGGGGAGCAGCTCTGTGGTCTCAGCCCCCCCCCCAGGCCATTTTGGACTGTATGGACTAAAACCTTCAAAGTGAGGCTTGGTGAAGAGAGGGGAGTCTCCATCTGCCCAGAGCTGCTGGCTTAGTGACCTCACAGCAGCCTGGCTTTAGTTGTCAAGGCTAGTGAGCACACCATGGCTTCAGCACAGCCAGGGACTGCAGGACTTCCCTGGCACCCTCACTCATCAGTCAGTGAGGAGAGGGTTTGGGGTGGAGGAGAAGGTGTCAGCAGTGTGGTGGGGGAACTGAGAACTTTATTTTTACACTGAAGTCCAAGGCAAACTGCCCTCCAGCTGCCTGTGCTGGCAGTGGAAGTTTCAGGGTAATAAAGCTGTCTGATGGTTGAGAGCAGAGAGAAGAACTGGTTTTTGACCTGGCTGTTTCTTTCCCAGTGTTTCCGATGAGCATCTTAAACTCATCCAGGATTACCTACGAGTTCACATCATCAGTGACTTTGAGATGGTGCAGACAGACTCAAGCAATCTTCCTCAGCTGAAGAAACTACTAACACTTCTTTGCAAAGGACTCTTCAGGTAGGTAGAAGATGGTCTTCAGAGGTCACAGGCTAATGTGGCTTCTATGTGCATGCACTCAGAATCTGCATTCCTGGCACAGAAAATTTGTCTACCCTCAAAAACATTCTATTTAGATCTTGTGACCTGTGATTCTGGTTCAAAGATGTGAAATCTGTATGAAAGACATAGCTCTGACAGTGAAATTTTCCTGTAGGTGGTTTCGGGGGGTGAAGTGTTATTTTTTTATGCTTTGTTTAGAAAGTAACCAAAAATGAACTAACTGATTAACTGTATAATTTGGTAATACATACATGACAGCCACACAATTGTCAAGCACAACTCATTTATGGAAACAAGCACATATTGGTATATAGCTATGTTTTAAACACTGATTTTCCTTCCCTCTAATGCACTGGGAACCCAGCACGATTCCACTGATACCAGTAAAGTCCAGCTTACATGAAAAGAGGAACAAGCCTAGACTCTACAAATTTTACCTTTCCTATTTATAGACCTTCCAGGTCCCGGATAGGAAAACTCCAATAGAGAACTAAAACCTAGCAGAACTTCTTGTTTCTCTGGTGGCAGGATGTGATTTTTGCCCTTGCTGCCTATAAGCAAACTTGGAGATGAGTCCACACTTCTGCAGATATCCTAGAGCAGAGGGCACAAACTTCCAGGCTTGTGTCTGTGGCTTGCAGTATCCTTCTTTCTGGTGTAGGTAGAAATAAGTCTGGAAGTTCTACTGGTCTTGTACTCCTTGGCCTCTCCAGAGCAGAGGATAGGGCTAAAATGAGGGATGGCTGCTTCTGGTTTGCTTATCTTTAGCTTGTAGAAGGAAGGCAGGGAGAAGGTGAGTTGCTCAGCTGCCTGGGCACTGTGCACATTTCACCAGGCAAAGGGGAGGAACGTGCAGCTCAGCTCCTGCCAGAAGCAGCTGCTGCCAGGTGAGCTCCTGGCAGGACTGAGGGTGGGGAGGGCAAAGACCTTTCCTGCTACTGCACCCGGCTGCAGGGTTTTGCTTCTCTGTGCCCACAGAAGGGGAGAACCCAGGTGGCTAGCTAAGAATAACCTGAACAATGGAAACTAAAATCTTATGAAATCACAGATGAGAGTTTTGTGCTACTAAAATACCTGCAGTGCTGCTGTTGTGATGGTGGCTGGCTTTTTCCAGCTTCTTATTCCACTTCACCTTATCTGGGTTTCACAACTCTGCTCCTCAAAAATACACATAGGTTGTCATGAAAAGAAATGCACCAGGTCCACAATCCTCTCAAGAGCCAGAACCTTTCATATTTCCAGATTTTCTTTAGGCTTTTTTGGTGAATGGACTTATGAAGCACCATCCTAGAACAGAGCTGAGTGAGTTGTTCTGCTGGGGGAAGCCTTCTGAGCACAGGGCACAGCAGCAGCACAAACGTAGCGAAGGACAAACTACCTGCCCTCTGCCCCTCTGGTAGGCACGTAGCTATGGGAATGTATCTCCTTGTGCAGTTCTTCCCCCCTTCCCCAGCATTTTCTCCCATCCTTGCATTCTCTCAGTTGGATGGGGCAGCCTTTTCACTTTTTGCAATCAGAGCTCTCTGAGCAACCTCTCCTCTACTGCTTGGATTGTCCCATGAATGTCTACCACCCAACCAAGCTTAGCTTCAGCCGGCTCATAGTCATATGGTTGGGTACCTTACTGTTTTCTGCAGTCTTAATCTCTGAGGCTGTCAGGGCTCTTAGCATACTTCCCTTATCAGAATTCTGAACTCAAATCACTGGCATTACCTAAATTTAGTTTTTATTTACCTCAGCTTTCTTCAGTCGAATGTAAAGGTAATTCCTAGGTGACTTCTCAGTGGTTGTGCCCTCTCTTTCTTAATAACGTTCAATTTCATTATTTTCATAAGATTTGTGAATAAGTTAAAAACCCCAAACAAACAAGGAGAAGAAATGTTATTTGTCACAGCTTGATCTCTTCCACTCGACTTGAAGCTCTTTTTAAAAGGAGCCAGGTCCTGCATTTTGAGCACAACAACCGGAGACAACACTGCATGCTTGGGAAGAGTGGCTAGAAAGCGGCCTGATGGAAAAGGACCTGGTGGGGTTGGTCTACACCCAGCTGAATATGAGCCAGCAGTGTGCCCAGGTGGCCAAGAAGGCCAACAGAATCCTGGCTTGGATCAGGAGTAGCATGGCCAGCAGGAGAAGGGAAGAGATGGTGCTCCTGTGCTCAGCTCTGGTGAGACCACACTTTGAATGCTGTGTTCAGTTCTGGGCCCCTGACCACAAGAAAGACATTGAGCTGCTGGAGTGATTTCAGAGAAGGGCAACCAAGCTGGGGAAGGGTCTGGAGACCAAGTCCTGTGAGGAGAGGCTGAGGAAACTGGGATTGTTTAGTTTGGAGAGGAGGAGGAGGCTGAGAGGAGGCATCGCTCTCTATAAATCCCTGAAAGGAGGATGTAGGGAGGTGAGTGCTGGACTCTTCTCTCGAGTAAATAATTGTAGGATCAAAGGAAATGCCCTGCAGTTGCACCAGGGGAGGATTAGACTAGATATTAGGAAGAATTTCTTAACTGAAAGAATGGTGCTGGAATGGGGTGGCCAGGGCGGTGGTAGAGTCACCATCCCTGGAGATATTTAAAGAACGTGTAGATGAGGCATTTCAGGACATGGTCTAGTGGGATGGTGAGGTTTTTTGGTTTGCTTGTTAATTTTTTTTTTGGAGGGGGGGGTATTGACAGTTGGACACACTGATCCTAGAGGTTTTTTCCAGCCATGACAATTCAGTGATTCTGTGAATTTCCTGTCACTGCTGGGGGTGCAGGCAGAGACTGGCAGAGGGGCTGAGCTGAGCCCAGCTGTCATGAGCTGTGCTGGGGTGCTGCAGCACTGAGCTTCATGCAATGCTGGCTGGTGGCTCCTTCCAAACCCAGAGCCCACCTACGCCATCCCCAGGGTCGTTCTGAGACATCCCCTTCACTTCAGAAGCTTGTGTCCTAAAAATGAAACAAAGCAGAGACTTGTAAGGCTGCTTGGTACTTCTGTGAAGCATTCAGTGCTAAAAGAAATTGGCTCCCAAGGGTTTCCTTAGTCAGGGGAATTCTCTGGGGGTAGGAGAGCTGACTCATGGAGAGCTTGGTGAGTGGACTTTATTCCAGAATTCCCTACCAGCACTTCTTAAGCAAAAAATGCTAACAGTGGTCTGTTCATTATGCTACTGTCTGAAGTTATCATTTGTTCATCAATCACTGCTCTGCATGCTCTTGTTTATTCTCTCTTGCTGGATAATATCATTATGGAGCTTTTTAAGACAGCTTTTGATGCACTTGTGATGCCGGGACATGTGCAACTGTATTTGGATACACAGGTTTCCAATACTTCAGTGAAGATTGCTACATATATTTCCTTTATACTATCAAGGGAAGAAAACATAAGGAGTTGCAAGTGCAATTAAAAACCACTTTGTGGTTTTGTCAAGTTTGAACATTTGCGGGTGCTCTTCCCCCATCCCAATACGTGTGCGGCACCTTGCATCCTGCAGTAAACAGAAAGCAGCTTTCCCATGAGAAACCCCTTCTGAGCTTCTCCAAGCAGCTGCTGTTCTGTTTTCAAGAGATGGCCTCCACGTCCTGCACTCTTGGTCATGGTAAATGTCCTTGCATTCCTTTCAAACTGAACTTCACCCCCCCAGTGCTCCTGTGGCTGCCCCCAGCTTCCTGGGTCTGACTCCCCAGCTGCAGAAATCAATGGGAGTCTTCATTTGGGCCAGAGCTGCTTGCAGATCCAGGTTCCTATAAGTGTCTTGTACTTCTGTGTGCCCCATGGCAAGTCTTTCCGATTGAAATGTCAAACACTGGTACTTAATTTTGACAATTAATCATCCATAGTTAAGTACCCAGGCAAAAATCTAACCTTCAGACAGGCATACTTTCACTTTGGAGCACTTTCCCCAACAAACAGGGTTACACCATTCAGCCTTAGGAAAGTGAGGGAAATCATTAATATCCACTGTTGACAAGGCACAATGCAAGCATCCTAGCACTGCTCCCCTCCATCACCTTCCTTTTGACCTGTGCTCCCTGGCTGCTCTTTCCTTGATAAGCTTTGCCATTATCAGAGTCCTGTGCCAAATTCACACAGCAGCCTTTTGACAAATGAGCAGCCTGTGGAGTCTTAACTGGGAAATGCTGAAGGAATTTCATTGTAACTCACAGACAGTTCCCATTCCAGAGGTGAAAGGCTGCCTCTACCACCCCCTGGTGAAAAATGTGCAAATTAGTTCTTTTTTAGCCCAGTGTCCTGCAGTGTCAGCCTGAGCCGTCGTGCAGGGGCTGTGGGGACCCAAGTGGCACCAGGGCATTGGCAGCCACCAACCTGCAGGGCTTTTGGGTGTTTGAGTGCACCTGGGCCTAGGGGATGGTGTAGTTGTGTTGATGCTGATCTTATAGTGTCCTCTGCTGTGGCCCATACTGGGATGTCTTTCTAGGGAGATCTTAGAAGGTACCACCTCCAAGGCAGCATCGACAGGAAGGGCTGGCATGCCCACACCTCAGCCCTTGCCAGGCAGAGGCAACGGCCCAGCTCTGAGCTGCTGTCCCCGGCAGTGCCACCATGGCAGCTGAGGAAGGCTCTCACCCCCCATCCCACCAGCTTGGGGGGCAGCACACAGATGAGGACAGGAGCAGGAGACCTGGCAAGCACAGGCCTAGGGCGAGCACGCGCCCATAGACTGCCGTGTGACTTTGTCCCAAGAGCCTGAGCGCTGTCCCTACCCAGGGACCCGATCCTTAGGACTCTGCCTTCTGTTCCCAGTGAAGCCTCTAGGACACTCCTGTCTCTCGAGTCCATCCAGAAGGTGTTTGAGCAGCAGCTGCACCCTGGCATCCATCAGCGCTCACAGGTAAGCCGGCCAGGAGGTGGTAGAAGGAGGGGAGAGGCAAGCGGGGCTGTCAGCACTGGGGAGGGAGGGTTCTGACCCACGGCACTGTGCAGGGGGGTCGAGTGCAGAGGGCACATGGGGGCTGTGTCCCCACAGTGTCACTTACCCATAGTCCGCTCTGCCTGCTCTCCCTTCCTGCCCCAGAGAAGAGTGCAGCCTGGGGACTTCCATCTCCCCATCCCACCCAGCCTGGAGGCCAGGACTGCACATTTCTCTTTCCATACGCTTTGCTCCAGGATGTGTTGCTGCCAGATCCTTCCTTCCCTCAGCCCATTTAAGTCTCATGACCTTCCTCTCCCTGCCAGAAGCCCAGAAAACAACAAGTCCAGGATTTCTCTATGTTGAGCCCAGGACCCGATGATGGAAACCTGTCCCCCCAGCAGCAAGCTGACTCCCTTGCATGCCTGGCTGTCTCCAACCTGTGGGCAAGGCTTGCAGATCTGTCCTTTCACCTTTCCATGCTCCTGCATGCTCAGCCAGACCCTTGTGCTGCCCACCCCAGAGCACTGCTCCTGCAGTGCCCTGTGTGCCAGGCTTTCTGTCCCTGGGGTGAGGCTGCAGCACTTCCAGGCTCGTCTGCAGGGTGGTAATCATTCAACTCTCCCTTTTTGTTTCTGTGTTGTGATTCTCAGATGCTTGGTGAAGCCAGTCCAGTCAATATCATACTGAAACTCAATCAGCTGATTTCTTTGCTGACTTCCATTGAAGAAAAGGTAGAGTTTTAAAGCTATTTTGTATTACCTTCTTGTTATTTTTTGCCTCTGGTTATGCTTCTTGAGCATCATCACTGAAGCCCTCTGCTACAATAAGATTTCTTTTCTCTGACCTTATTACTCTCCATGCAGTGCAGAAGCACCAAATGCCACATAAATTCTTTTACAGGTGAAAACACTGCTGATTGAAGGTCCTGATTCAACACACCGACGCTCCCTTATCCCCCCTGTCACTTTTGAGGTAAATGTACTTCTTTAACAGCACTGATCACAATGTGGAAGGGCAGTAAGGCAGCTTCATCTCAGCATCTCAGCTCCCAGGAACTTTGCTATACTGCCACAAAGATATCAGCTATTCCTGGATGTTGTTTAGCACCATGCAAATGCTTATGAGCTGTCTAGTGGGATTGACACAATGATGATATGGGCCTATGAATTCAGGCAAGTGTTGCATTTATAATACATGTACTGCAGGAGTGTAGAGGATCACTTATGAAAAATCTGTTTTTTCCAACAGGTGAAAGCTGATTCCCTGGGAATTTTCTCAAAAATACATCTCAAGGTTGATGTGGAAATGGGAAAACTGATTATTAAGAGAGCCAAGGATGGGCCAGAAGACAAGTTTTACACCCACAAGAAAAGTAAGATCCTGAAGGTCACAAATGCTGAAGTCTTGGTCTCTTGGGTGATGGGGAGGGGTTCTCTTTGGCCACCCTGAGGGCAGGGTTTGGCCCAGAGGGTATGTCACAGGTTGTTTTAGACACAGCCTCCTAATCTAAATGAAGACAGTGGCAACAGAACTTCAAGGGAGTAGGTTTTGATAGAAGATTCCCCATAGAGCTGGTTGCAATAGACCCATTGAAAGGCCAGATACTTTGTTTCAGTAACATTTTGCAAATTTTCCCTTGATTTTTTTTTTTTATTTTATTTTATCTGTGAATCATACTCTACTAATGAGTGATTCCAGTTTTGTCTGTGAAGGCCCAATTTAAGCAACTTCCCTCATTTTCTGCTGTGTTTGTGGACAGAAAGCTCACTGAGATTAAGCCAACCAGGGTAGGATTTATCAGAGAATAAATGGTGCCCTTGGGCTCTCTTCTGCTAGGAAATCATCCTGTTCCTGACAGTGATTGAAAAGATGGGCTCTTGTGCATGGCTTTCTCCAGCTGGTGTTCATAATTACCAAGCTGCTATTTTAGATGGGGAGGGGTCACCTTTACCACTGGTGAGGTACCACCCTCCTCTTTCACAGATGGGGAAGGAATATGAGTGGGCTGGCTCAGGAGACAGAGAGGTTGCCTGCAGAGCCCATGGCTTCACCTCAGACTGCGGGGCTTGGTATGGGCAACATCTCCAGGCAAAAGGACTTTTGACGGTTCTCCTGACTTCAGAGTCCAAATCTGTTCCTGGGGGGAACAGGACTGAGCAACATTACCTTGCAGCCCTGTTGGGCAAAATGAGCCTCAAACATAAAAGATGGTGTAAGTCCTGAGCCTGTGAGCAAGGTGGGTTTCTAGTTTGGGTGACTGCAGCTCATGACACACAGTCTCTGTTTAGTCTTGCAGCTTATCAAGTCCCAGAAGGTCCCCAACAAACTGGTGATTGTGCTAGAAACAGAAAAAGAAAAAACGCAGCGGAAGGAATATGTTTTTTCTGATTCCAAGGTATGTACACAATGTTTCCTTCCTGCCAGCCTGGAGCATGTACCTGGGTGGGGGTGATACAAGGGGCACCCCTTGGCTGGAAGAGAAACTGTTGAAGGACGGTTTGGTTAGCTTTGCAAAAATGAAATTTCTCCTTTGCTCTGGAAATATCCAGAAAATGAACAAGAGTACTGTGTGAGGGTAAAGGGGAGACACACCTAGGTGCTGTCACTGGGGTGGCAGAACAGTGTGGCAACAAGCAGTGAGGGCAGGCAAGGAGGTGTGTGAGGGTGGCTGCAGAAAAGCTTATACAGACCAAGAAGAGGCGAGTCTAGGCCTTCTGACCAACTCAGCACTCGTTAAAGTGATGCACAAGCTAAGTGCCTGAGAAAGTATCACAGGGAAGCCAGCATCCTCCAGAGTTTCAGGATAGTGGAACACTAATTCAGCCTTCAAGTGTGCTGGGAATCTCCTGGCTCAGCTGTTTTTTCAAGAGGTTGTGTTGGAGAAATTAAGCATATTAATTGCCTCTGCTCCTCCCTGTCTAGAAGAGAGAAGGGTTCTGCCAGCTTCTGCAGCAAATGAAGAACAAACACTCGGAGCAACCAGAGCCTGATATGATCACCATCTTCATTGGGACCTGGAATATGGGTAGGGCTCCCTTCTGACATAGGTATTTCCTCAGTCACTTGCTAAAATGTATATTCACCTGCCCTGGTGAGAACAAACACTGTTTGTTCTGTAGCAGATCTGCCCGGTTGTCTTCCACTGTGACAGGGAAAGAGCTCACCTCCAGGCTTATTCTCACACAGGATTTGACACTTTTCATGGTTCCTGTCAAAGGACTGTAAATTGGCCCTGATGGGTGATGGAGAATTCCTCCAGCGGCAAGAAACTGTGGCTGACTCAAAGCTGGTGCTGGAGTATGTGCTCTCCTCCACCTTGCAGAAAGGGCAGGAGCAATTCCAATGACTAAATTTTGACTCCTTCTGAACCTTACTAGGGTTATTTTCCCCATTTGGGGAGAAAAGCTTGGTTCAGGTGCTGCAAGCTGAGCTGTGGGTGCTCAGTTGTACTGGAGGGGTAAGGTAAAGACAGTGGCAGGCCTGGAGCACAGCTCCCAACCTTTTCACTGGGATAGCCTTGACCTTGGTAAGTTAATGAAACAGAGGAAGTTTGTGAGAGCCTTCATCACTCCCTCATCAGTAAGTCAGGTAGGCTTAACATCTTTGCCATCTTAGAATAGTGTGCCCTGACTGAAATGAAACTGATCCCAGTCAGTGAAAGTGAAGCCTGTTCTTTCTATCCCCAGGGACTGTCTGTATCCAGGGTTTGGGTACAGAATATGCTCTGACTTACTTCGGTGTTTGATTTGTTAATAAAAGGTGCTGCACCTCCCCCAAAGAAGATCTCCTCCTGGTTTCTCTCCAAGGGCCAGGGAAAGACACGTGATGACACTGCTGACTACATTCCTCATGACATCTATGTGATTGGCACCCAGGAGGACCCCCAAGGAGAGAAGGAATGGCTGGAGACCCTGAGGCAATCCCTGCAGGAAATCACCAGTATCAGCTTCAAAGTGGTGAGGGCTTATTCCAGCTATTGCACAGTACTCAGGCATGTGAGGAGAGTGCAAATAAAAGGGACAGAGAAGTAAGTGGCATTCTGGCTACACCTCCTCCTTTTCTTTGCTGCTTTTACTGTCATTGCACTTAGATGAGGGTGAGTGAAGTGGCTCTGTCTGTGTACTCCTAGAGATCCTCCCCAGGAGCTGGCTAGATGGGCATATTGCTATGGGAAGTCACCCCCCCACTGCCACAGCAGGGACCCTGCCGGGAAGCTCCTCTGCCTGGGAGCTGGGGGCAGATGCTGAGCACCTGAGTCAAGGGGTGATGATATTTTGACCCTCATCAAGGAGGAGACCATAAAATTTTCTGAGCTAGCTGTTGCCTATTGCACTTCCAAAATAGGATGTAACGGCATGCAGGCACAACTGCAGACTGAAACTTATTAAGACCAAGTTCAGGTTTGGACATTTCTGAGTTTCAGTGGTGTCAAGAAACAAACCTAAGGATATCTGCAAGGCCAGCCAGGACTCATGACTATCACAGTGACTGGGAAACTGTATTTTGTGCAAGCAAGGCAATCCAATGATTAACAGGGAAACAGCACTAGAAAATAGCTAGGTCCTTCCTCCCCCCTTTCATTAAAACAACTGAAAGCAAATCCTCAGCACAAGAAGAAAACTTGTGTAGGAACAGTACTACTGGAGGAGTCAGGAAGGCTGCAGCTACAGCTCAACACGGGTGTGTGCAGAAATGTAACCTCTAACCTTCCCACCCCTCCAGATAGCAATCCATACCCTCTGGAACATCAGGATTGTCGTGCTGGCCAAGCCAGAACATGAGAACCGGATCAGCCACATCTGCACAGACAATGTGAAGACAGGCATTGCAAACACACTGGGTGAGGAACAGACCCAGCCTTGTCCACTGGATCTGATCAGTCTGGGCCAACACTGTGGTTGAAATAGGGCAGCTCTTTCTCCATAAGACTGCTCTGACTACATTCATGTAGCACTAATGTTACAAAGTTATATCCCATTAGCACTGATTATATCTTACCTTGAACAGAAGTAAATCTATTTGTGTGTACACCTAGCAAACATATATATATATATATATCAATCTCTTTCTATTCCCAGCAAACACCTTTGGCTGGCTATTGGATTGTTTTTTCTTTGCTTTCACAAGGAAACTGTATTTTTTCCTCTTTGACTCATCTTTTTATCATCTTTAGAAAATTTGTTGCCACGATCTGTGCTGTACACACTAATTCTTTCTTAAGTCAACCTCTTTCTCTTCTGCATCCTCCACTTCACTTCACATGTGCTAGGTGCTTTATTATCTTTGCTAGATTCAGCCTGGAGGTGGATTGATTTCTTGACATTTTTGGCTTCTCTTTTTCAGGTAATAAAGGAGCTGTGGGTGTGTCATTCATGTTTAATGGAACCTCCTTTGGGTTTGTTAACAGCCATTTGACTTCAGGAACTGAAAAGAAACACAGGTAAGATACAGACTCCCTTCAATTGGATGTTGATCCAGGGTGAAAATCTCAGGGCTATGCTTGGAAGATGGGCCATGTTTTCCTATCCACAAACAATTCTTAAATGCCCCTTTGCTAAAGACCCTCCCCGGTGTGCCACCATTTAAGTGAGGGACATGGGCTATATGGCCATACCACATAGGTGCAGGTGAAATGGACAACAAAATTATTTCATAGACAAGCTTAAAGGTCTTCTCGCACAGCGCTTGTGTGACCTGTCATGCAAGCCCAGTACAGGAGGAAACAGTTCCCTGAACTGCAGTGCTTGAAGAGATGTGGGAAGGCTTTTCACATCCCAGAATATCATGCTGAAGGGGACTGTCTGCCTCCCCACTGCAGGCAGCACTGGGAGCACAGGAGCTGTGCTGTGCCCTGGAGTGCAGCTGAGAAAGATCCTGCTGGGCAGAGCATGCTGCCAGGAGAACCAGGAGGGAGGTGTGTAGCACCAAAATGCCTCCATGGCAGTTAATTCTCTACACCCAAGCTGTGAAACGAGTTTCTGTGATCTAGGCAGGTTCTGTGCCACGGAGGACTGGAAGGCAAAGATCCCAACATGGGTGGGAGTCCATGCCCATGCTGGGAGGAGCTGGAGCAGTTGGAAGGAGTGGCTTTGAAAGCACAGAGGACCTGAAATTCAGAAGTTGGCTTTGCCATCTTTTCCATTCCTGTACCCAGCAAACAGATGGTGTGGGATTTCTGCCCAGGGCCTTTGCCCCTGACAGAGTTAACTTCTATGGAATGGTTCCCCAGGGCCTGGAGTAGCTGCCAAAATCTGGTTAGGTGTTTACTGCTGAAAGCTGAAGGCAACAATCTAACACTGGGTTTCTAGGACATGCCACTCAGAAAAGCACAGACCCCGGAAGCAACTAAAAGCTTTGGGACAGCTTTCCAGCCTTCCACTTCAGCTGGGAACACTGACACCCAAGGCAGACCAACCCAGGCTGACCCTCTGCAGCAGGGTCCTGCTGCCCTGGTCCCCAGGCCACCCAGGCCACAAACAGCAGCACCAGGGCTGCACTGATGGTGCCATGGAAGAGATGTCACCTGAGACACCATTAGGGGACCTGGGCCTGACTGCTGGGGTGCAGCACCAGGCGGGGGGACAAGCTCTCAGCTTCTGACCTGCTCTTCTCCAGCTGTGGAGCCAGGCTGGTTCCTGCCAGGCTGGTGCTTGGAGGCTGCAGGGCAGTTCAGTGGGTCAGGCAGATGTTTCTTCTCTTGACAGACGCAACCAGAACTACACCAACATCCTGCGGTTCCTGACTCTGGGAGATAAGAAACTGAGTCCATTTAACATCACCCATCGCTTCACTCATCTCTTCTGGTTGGGAGACTTGAACTACCGCGTGGAACAGCCCCCAACGGTTAGGGACCCCCCTCCAATCCCTGGGGGGACAAAACACTGTGTTGCTGAAGAAGAACCATTGTTTCCTAGTCTAAGGCAACATGGCAGAAAGAGAGGAGGCAGGAGGGATCACCAGGGCATGAGTGTGACACCAGTTGAAGGACAGTAGGGAAATGCCCAAGCAGCATCACTTCCCCACACCTCCCAGCTTTCCCTCCCAGTGTGAGGAAGTATCTGCCCTTAACAGCCTGATCCAAAGATTGCCTTTCAGCTCTCTTTGGTCAGCTTTTAATGGCTTGGAACAGGCCTTCAGAAGCAGGCAAACCGTAATAAATCACAGAGAGGTTTCTGTAGGCAGGAGACAGCAACAAGCCTGGTGCTGGAAGTGCATCTGGCACTGCACGTGTGTGGGTGTGAATGGTTGCAGAGGGGATGTGTGGGCACCTTGATGCCTGTTTCAACAGGCAAATGTTCAGCCACTGGGGCCTTTCAGTGAAGGGAAAAGTGGGAAGAGGCAGGGGGTACAGCTCTCTGGTACCATTCAGAAGCACTTGCTGGCTCACCAGCAAAGGGAGTATTTTTAAGAAGGCTTTGCATCATCTGCAGCTCTGCTGTTTGCCTGTTGGCAGGAAGCAGAGAATATTATCCAGAAGATCAGGCAGCAGCAATATCCGGAGCTGCTGGCTTTCGACCAGCTTCTCATCGAGAGAAGGGACCACAAGGTGTTTCTGCAGTTTGGTAAGGTGTTTTCTGAGTTTGTTGGCAGGTTCCTCCCCCATTGCCACCAACTCTCTGCAAGACTTGCTGTGGGGCAGGCTGTACGGAGCAGCAGCTGTCTTGCCCAGCTGATGGGTCTCAATGGGCCAAATGGTAACAGAGCACTCTCTCTGTTTTAGAGGAAGAAGAGATTACTTTTGCCCCCACCTACCGCTTTGAAAGAGGTACCCGGGAGAAGTATGCTTACACCAAGCAAAAAGCTACAGGGGTAGGTGAAAACTGTGCTGCTTGCAGAAGCATACAGCAGAGCAGGGAGAATAGCTTCTACAGAAGAAAGTAACCTAAACCACTCCCTGTATTTTCTGCCACTGTGGTGTTTTGAGAAGAGTCAATACAAACAAACAAAAAAAATAATTGACAAAAAATATGGTGCTTGGGCAAGTGAGTTTCCTGCTCTTTTGTGAACTGGTCCTTTCCTTTCTTCTTGACATCCCTTTCCTTTGGTTTGCAGATGAAGTACAATTTGCCATCCTGGTGTGATCGAGTGCTCTGGAAATCATACCCCATGGTGCATGTTGTGTGTCAGTCCTATGGTGGGTAGATAACAGATTGCAGATAGCAAAGCAATCCGTCTGAAACGGAAATGTCTCCGAGCAGTCTGCAGGATCTCCCTGCACTGCCAGGCGCTTGGCATAGAGGGACCTGATGTTGGATCAGGCAGAGAGGAGCCAAATCTCTCTGCCTGTAGCCTTGCAAGGCTGGGAGTTAATTCTGTTACTCTTCTACATGCAAAATACTGCTCAGACAGCTGCAGCTGTCCAGCTTTAGGCCATGCTGTAGGATTACTTTACTCCAGTTATTTCTTGGCAGTGATAATCGCTTTCCTGTGCAGTTCCCACCAGGAGCCTTTATGGTGCCAGCAGGATAGATCTTGTGTACGCAGTCCAGGCTGCAGAGGCTGGAGCTGCAAACACCTCTCTTCTGTCAAATAGTATTCCAGAAGGACTGTGTGGTACCAAGAGCCTGTTCCCATTCTTGGTGAAAAGCATCACAAAAGTGCAATAAAGGGAAGAGGAAGCCAACAACACCTGTAATAATAAAAAAAAAAAAGGCAACTCGGATACTGAAATTTCATCGATGATATGTAGGACCAAGCATCTGAACACAATGTTGGTGGTTTCCTATCCATAGGATTGAGAAGAGGGATGTAGAAGTCTCTTGGGGGGTCAGGTGGGCTGATCTGATGACAGGGCCTATGATGATGCTCAAAGAAACCCCTCTGGAAAGTCTGGCACCAGCTTTCGTTCACTGCTCTGTTTGCTGGACTGGGCTTGCTGTGCACTTTGGGCAAGGCAAGACCTTGCTTGCTCCCTGTTAACCCGGGGCCTTGAGCTTCTCTGTAGCACTGAGGTATCACCAGAGTGTTTGCGTTTGATTCCCTGCCATAGTAGAGCTTTAATTAGCTGAGCATGTTGCAGAGGCAACCAGTCAGCCTGCAAGTGCTTTTTGTACTGGGGGAATCTAGCACTAGCAGTTCCTTGCAAAACAAAACAGTAAAGCTGTGTCCATTAATCAAATCTTTATGTATTTTGACAAGAGTTACAGTCCTATATACTGACGTGAGATTATATGGAAACACCTTTGACTAGAGACAGTTACCACAGCGACAGTTCTATTTGCTGGAAAATTACTGAATAATATTTGTGTTGCAGCGATCGCAGTGGAGCAGGGCAGAAACCCAAGGCAGTAACCATCCTCCCTTTCTCCTTGGCAGGCTGCACCACTGATGTCCTGACGAGTGACCACAGTCCTGTCTTTGCCACCTTTGAAGTAGGAGTCACCTCGCAGTTTGTGTCAAAGAATGGTTAGTGAGGCTGGGTGCAAGGATTCTGTCTTCACCTTTGGATACAAAACACAGTGCCTTGTATAGAGCTGAAAGAAAAAGCTGAGTCTGAAGGAGTCCACTCAAAGATGCTCTCTTATCTTCTACTGAAAATGCCATTTTCCCTTCTTCTTTCCTAGACTCCAAGTACATGGATTCCCAAGGAGAGATAGAGTTCCTGCACTGCTATGCTACTCTGAAGACAAAGTCCCAGACAAAGTTCTACATCGAGTTCCACTCTAGCTGCTTAGAAAGTAGGGGTTTGTCTGTCTTTATTTTTTCAGTCAAAGTTCTCTGCTTGTACGGATTCGTTCCCCTTCCTCTTGCTTTGATCCACATAAACAGCTGTGGATCCCTTGTTCCGGTGCATCAAAGGGATCTCCTAGAGATCTATGGCAGCTGTCAGCAGTGCAATCAAAAACTCACAGCCATGTAGCTGTAATCCATGCTTGGATATGTAGCCTTCCACCATTTCTTCCATCTTGTTTGGCAAGCTGATCATCTCTTTCTAGAAGAGAAACATGTGTTGTTCTTACTTACTACACAGAAAATCTTGACTCAGCATGATTGATTAAATGATTAAATGACTGATTAATTTTCTAATCATGCCGGCTACAAATGATCAAAATAAAGCATCTGTGTTATGTTAATAAAAACAATTTAATTGCCTAGTTTAAAAGAGCATAAATTAGAGGATCAGCTTCAAGTGAAAGGACAGGTGGAGGTTTGACCCTGTAAAGGGGACTGTGTGCCCCAGTCCCAATCTACAAGGCTGAGTCCTGGCTGTTTATGTAACGCGCAGCTCTGTGCCCTTGCGCTGGGTTTTTTTGAGTGAGTCCCCATCACAGGACTGCTCCTGTAAGTGGGACAGCATGCCTTCAGTGTGTGCTTCAGCACATTATTGCATGTCAGAGTGCTGTGTGAAAGACAGTTCCATAAAAGATTATTTTTTGGCTGCATCAGAATTTGCATAAATTTCTATGGAAACAGTGTATTACGAATCTTAAATTAGAATTTCAAAAGTGTGCTATCTTGAGTGGCGTAGGAAGAGCTGTCATGTTCTTATCCTCCAGTCCATGTATGCACTGAGCTTTTCAGTGCCAAGATTAACTGTAAAATAAAGCTATTTAACAATTCTCCAGTAAAATCACTGGTAAATGTACCATGTAAACATTCACCCAATGCTCAGATTTTAAGCTTCTAAACATTTCTAGAACTTGTGTCCCATTGGGAAAATCATTGTTGGCCTTTTGGAGATCTAGACTCTGAAAAGGATTTGTAGCCAAGTATTCATTCTGATGAACTCCTTTTCCATCACTTTGCAGGTTTTGTAAAGAGCCAGGAAGGAGAAAATGAGGATGGGAGTGAAGGAGAGCTTGTGGTCAAGTTCATCGATGCACTTCCAAAGGTAAGCTGGGACTATCTTTCCATATCCATGTAGAAGAGAAGCCTTCCCCTTGCATCCCATAAGCAACATTAGGTCTTTGACGTATGTAAACATTATTTTCAGGGACATGGTTGTGCTCTTGTTTACGATAAGGAGTCTGTAAGAATACAGGATGGGCTTAAGTTAAACAGTTTCTAACAAGCCGGAAAGGGCTTTCCTGTCAGAATCCTTTCATCTGTATCAGGAGTTTTGCTGGTGTGATATGTCACTCAGGAGCATGACTGTTTTCTCACCTTTTTAATGAACATAACTGTGCTCACAAGTCTTCTAAGCAGGCCTCTTTCTTTAGCTTTAGAAGGAAGATAAATAACAAAGAGTAACTCTGCCCTGGAGTTTCTTTTCCCTGTCAAAATTTTTTTCTGGGTGTTTTTTAAAAAAGTTGAGCAAGTGATTTTTACTTGTGCTTTAAAGACCATCAATGGCCAGAGTAGTGTCCTGTGTGTTTGTGTTCGCCACACCCTTGAGATAAGAGCTGTTCTCCATTTACTGGCATGGTTGGAGCTTGAAGAAGCATCAGAGCTCCTGGATGTGGAGAAAAGGGCACACATCAGTGCCCTTCTGAAATGCCCAGAAGTGCTGACTTTGGAAAGAGTGCCTTACACTGAGGGAAGGCTCTACAACAAGTGACTGTAGCAACAGCTAGACAGATTTTTGGGAACTGACTATAATCAGAGTCCAGATCACTTCCCTCTCAAGCCCTTTTCAGTCCTGCACTGCAGGAGGAAACTGCAGCTCAGCCCATGAGGGAGTGGTCAGCAGCATTCTGTCTGCTGTGCTGGAACTGAGGGGGGGATGGCACTGAAGGAGATCTCCACCGATCTCCAGACATCATCAAAGCCTCATTTGGGGGTGAGAGGATAACCTCATGGGTTTGTGCAGCCATATTTTGCCCATTGGGAACTGTGGCACAGGGAGAACTGTGCAGACCACCTATTGTACTGACCCCCATGCACTTGTCTTTTCAGCTGACTCCAATTATTTCAGACCCAGAATACCTACTTGATCAACACATCCTGATCAGCATTAAGTCATCAGACAGTGATGAGTCTTATGGTAAGTGCTTAGCTCTAAAGTTCTGGACAAGTCAAAATCTACTTGTTTTTTCCCCAGACTGCTGAAGACACACTGAACAAAAGTAACTCTGACAGACTGAACATCTATGGCACTCTGACTTCTGATTTAGAACTAAATACCTACAAAAATACACTGTGGGAAATAGTTTGTGAGGTAGTGTTGCTTAGAGGAATATGAACTAGAAGCAACAACCTGTGAGCCTTAGCAGCCCCAAAAGAGCAATTGTTTAAGGAGACAGTACTTTAAGGCAACCCAGTCGGGAGCCAGCCTGTTTAAATGGGTTTATTCAGAACATACAAATCCTGTTACACTTGCACTTACTTGAGGCATTTTCACTGGCTACAGAAGAGTCAATGGCAGTGCTGCTTGTTTCCAAATTGTAACCAGCCAGAGATGTAGTCCTTGTCCACAGAAGTCTCTTTGCTGAAATCCCATGAACTGAAACGGCATCACAGGGCAGTATTTTCCTTACCAGTAATGGAAGCTCAGAACCCTGCAGTCACCTATGGGTATCTCCAGAGCCCAAATCCTTCACAGATATCTGAAGTAAAATGAATGCCCCTGATTTCTCAAGAGATCACACTTCTTACTGTGATCCAAAGCAGATTCTCTCCAGGAATCTCAGCCCTCTTGGCACAGTGACAACTGACATGAGAAAGAGATTTCAATGGTTTTTTTCCTCAGTTTGAGGCTCATGGTCTCCTTGTCTTCTAGGGGAAGGCTGCATTGCCCTGCGAATAGAAGCAACAGAATCCTTGGTTCCTATCCATACTGTGCTGACACACCATGGTGAGAAAACAGGGGTCTTTCAAGGTGAAATCAAGTTACAGACATCCCAAGGAAAACAGAGAGAGAAACTGTATGGTAAGGAACAAGATCATCTCTGCATGGCTTGCTCTTGAGAAAATCCATCTCCGAAGAGTGCTGATCACTGTCAAGGAACTGAAAATTATCCTTGCAGAGCTTTTAGTCCCAAAGAACCGGGAGCTTTTGATGCTGACTGCAAGGAGATGTTTGTTCTCAGGAGTGTACCTGTACCCTTTCAGAAAGACACAGCAATTCCGTTTGGGTTTTCCTTTTTTCATCATTCAAGCAAATTTGGCAGAGTGAGAGAGCCCCCTGTCTGTCACTGATACTGAATCACTGAACGGTGTACCTTGTTTCCACTTGCAGGGATTATGACACAAGGTGCCAAAGCTCTCCCTGCTCCAGTCACCCCGGGAAGCATCTGCAAAGAGGCTCTCAAGGAGCAGTTTTTCAGCTAAAAGATCACTGACTTTCACCTTGCTGTCTGTTGTTCTCTTTCAGAATACAAAAGCAGCCTCATCACATTTACTGTCAATTTACGGGCAAAAAACTACCTGTACATGAGTGTTTGGGGGATCACATCATTTTTATCTTAAAATACACACTTTTTCCTGTGCCAACAAAACATGACATGTCTTAGTGGGCAGCTGAAAACATAGCAGCAGCAACTATTAAAACTGTCTCACCATCATTCTGAGAGACAAATGCCTGAATACAAGCGGAACACAGAAACCTTAGGGATTCAGACTCTGGAGCTGCCAAAACACACTTTCATGGTTTTTCTTTCCTTCAGATTTTGTCAAGATTGAACGTGATGAAATCATTGGGCAGAAACCAAAGAACATCAGCAATTTAGAGCCTACCAAAGATGGGGATCAGACTAACAGGTAAGGGGCAAGTGGGTAGCTCAGTGACAGAAAATGAGTCTGCTCAATAAAGGCAAAGCTGGGCTGGCTGTGTAAGCAGTATTAATGGGCACAGTGAGCACTGGGAAGTGGTTCTGGTCAGGGCTGGTCAATACTTCTGTCTCCAAGGCTTCAAAAGCTAAGAATGCATTAGTCAGTCTGAGTCCCTGCACCCCACTTCAAAAAGGCCTTTTTATTTCCACAGAAGGACAAAATCTACTCATCTGGTGGCCAGAGAGGCAGCAGCCATTGCTCGCTATTGGGGAACTACTTCCTCTTCTCCAGACAACCCAGGAAAGGAGGACATGTTACGGTAATCTTGCTGCTTTACCTCTGCCAGCTGGGGTGGGAAGCTATGCTCTAGCTGCCTGCCTTTTCCTTTCAAAGAGTCCTGGGATGCTCTGGGTAAGGCTGTCCTTTAATTCTGGCTCCACAGCTGCATGTCTTTGCAGGCAGCTCCCTGTCTGATGCCTGCTAGTTTGTACAGGTACCCCTCAAAAGGCCAGAAGCTTCTCCTCTTGTTGTCTCTTGCTTGGAGCCCTCCTGCTTTGGCTGCAGTTGCCCAGAAGTCCTGAAAAGCCCTTTGGTGTGGCTGCAGAAGCTGAGTGCCCTCCACAGCCTGGAAATGGAAATGTCTGCCACAGCCAGAGGGACTATCTGGGGCTGGGGGAGGTGGCCTTGACCCAGGCAATAGGAGGACTCCCACTTATTTTCTGATTCTAAAACAACAGTGGCAAAAAAAAAAAAAAAAAAAAAAAAAAAAAAAAAAAAAAAAAAAAGTAGGTGGTATTAAATTTCTGAGCAGTCAGTGGGCACTAACTCCTTTGTAGTTGGCAGGGAGACAAAAAAAATTAAAGATGTATTTGTGCATGTATCTTCCTGACAATATTTCTTCTCTTCAGTAGCTCCATTACCACAGACATCAGCAACCCCAGCTACTTGGGGATGGCTGCTTTCTCCCAACAACCCTCTGCAACCAGCCAGCTTAAGCAGATGCCTTCACCTGACCAGCTACCATCTCACTGGAGCTACGAGCAGCAGCCCAAAGAGACCTCCATAACAGGGCAGTGTCAGTCGGCCTCCACATCACCCTCCTTGTCACCTCTGTCTCCAAAACCATCCCTACAGCCTCCAGCAAACAGAAGCGTTTGTAGTCGGAGCCAAGAGTACCTGTGAGTCTGAGTGCTGCACTGGGAAGTCCCCTCCTCCCCAGTCATTCTGCAGAGTCACTGTTGCATGGTCTGTACAGAGGTGCAGCAAATTCTTTCAGTCTTTTATATCTAGAATTAGAGAAAGGTATGTGAAGACCACAAGTGCACACGTCCCATACTCAAAGGAAAGTAGTGTTAGTAGTTCCTCAGGCTTCTCTGAAAGTCAAAAATATATGTGTAAGCTGAATTCTTTTCCATGAGAAGAGAAGAAGACTTTGGAGCTTACTGTAGTGTCCTGGTTTGGGCCAGGATAGAGGTGATTTTCTGTCTTGTACTTTTGCTTTTAGCCAAGTCTACCGTGACATGTAGTAACAAGGAAGAGTGTGTCACAGATCTTTCCACTGGATGGGATAGAGTTCCTTCACATGTCATACATGAAGTATTGCAAATGCATGTCTGCTGAAACAAACGTCCAGCTGGGTACAGAAGTTGGCAGCCACATACTGCATCTGCCACAAGCCAGCAGCTGAAAATACCCTGTCCCTACCCAACCAAGTACAGGGATGATTGCCTTCCAGGCAATCAGTCCCCCCTTTCACAGGGACAGCTGCTCTCTGAGCCTGGGTGGGACTTAAGGGGTCACTGTCTGTGGCCTCTGTCTGTGGCCTTCCATGAGCCAGACCTGGCAGAAGCCAGAGTTGTGAGTGCTGCTTCTACCTGCCAGCACCTCAGCCTGTGCTCAGCTCTTTGCTCCTCCATGTACTGATTTCCAGAAGTGAGGAACACCCCTCTGAAGACACACAAAGATTATGTGCCATTTACCCCTGTTCCACTCTGTTCAGTTATACTGGGGCTGATCTTTGAAGCACTGTGGTCATTCTTGAGATGACAGCCTTGCCAAATCAGGGCAAGTCATGCAAAACCCACCAAACCTCCTTGACCAGCTGCACAGCTGTGCTGACATTCCAGGCTAAACCCCAGTTCAAAGGGCTCAGCTGAGAAGGCACAAGGATTGTCTCACCCTACATGAATAGCTTTTGTTCATATATTGTGCATTTGGGTGCATTAAGGAGTTATATCCCATGCCTAGGATTATCATGTGGCATCAGTAACAAGAGGAGATTGACCTGGCTGTAAAATACTACAGTATGAGCTCTTACCTTAGCTGTCCAGACAGCCATTTCAATCATTTCTGCCAGATCTGAAGGTTCTCATTAATATTTAAACTCATATTTCTGTTCATCACAAAGCCACCAGAGCACTTGGCACAGTGTGGCTCAGTGGCATATCTCTATTTAAAGAGAAGCCAAGTATTTCTTTGGCAAGCCAGTGGTCCAGCAGGGAGTTTATACAGTGCCATGCATACCTGCTCTACACTGTCATGTGAATAATGATTTAACAAGGTAAAAACAGCACACAATTCTCTTCTTTTCCCCCAAGTTTGTTATCCCTTTGCACAGTCAGTTTAATTTTATCATGCTCCTTTCCTATTGATTTTCCTTTAAACCAGTCAGTGTCACTTGTCTGCTCTTTACAAGTCTCCTTTCTCCACTTCTGTGATGACTGTAGGACACCTGAACTGGGAAAAGCCACAACAGAGCCTTTGCTTCAAGAGGAGGGACAGCAGAAGCCAGAGATGTTTGAGAACCCGCTCTATGGCTCAATGGGCTCAAAGGGCAAGATGGTGTCAAAGAAAGAGCAGGACTACCCCAAGGCCTCAAGAAGGGAGCAGCTGTCACTGCCTGATCAGAGCTTTCATCTCCCAAAGTCCCAGGAGCTGGAGAGCAGCAAGGCCTCTGGCAAACAGCCATCACCACCTTTCCTGGTGCCCACACAGAGATTTCGGTCCTATACCTGCTCCAGCCAGTCTGAAGAGAAGAGCATGGCTGAAAAGACACAAGGCAAACCCAAGATGACTCCAGCATCAGAAAACCCAGCACTGCTCAAAAAGCTAGTCAAGCCTTTGAGGTCTGAAGTCAGCCCAAGCACCCAGGGACAGCACAAGCCACCCCTTCCCTCCAAGAGCCGGGCAGTGCTGGACATGCAGAACCCCAAGGGCCGAGACTATCGGGACAGTTCAGAGCTGCCACACTCTGGGAAGCATCGAACAGAAGAAGGACCATTCAGCAGGACAACCACACCGGTGTGTTCCTTGTGGGAGTATGGCAGGGGGGGAGTTTCATTAGATGTGGTGTCACAGCAGAATTCTACTTGAGCAGTCCTGGCTCAGTCACTGTGCCCTTGCTCTGTGTTTCCTGGCCAAGCCCAGAGCACCATCCCACCAACCTGCAAGGGATGCATGGGCACATTGTAAACCAATATTGCTACAGGAGGTGTTATACTGAGGAGCCATGGCCTTAGGTTTGCATGAAGTTTTGGCTTCTTTTGCACTATGTCAGTTATGTTGTTATTGCTGGTTTGGGGAGTCCCACATTATTTCTGATAATGTCCAGGCTTGGCCTGACAGCACAAGTCTAAAGCACTGGCTAAAAGATTTCATAGAATGAAAGAATGTCAAGGATCATCTTGTCCAACCTTTCTATAGTTTATGTTAGGTGTTGCAGCACCCTGTTCAGCTGAGTCTTAAAACTTTCCAAAGTGTGCTGTGCTGTAATTGATTAAAAGAAGATTAAAAAGTTACCTATGGGAAACACATCATCTAGAACAGCAGTGTCCAAAAACATCACTGAACCCTCACAGAAATAACCACACATCTGCTTTTTTGGGATGGTGGGGTTTTTGTTGGGTTTTTTTTCTTTTTTTTCTCCAGAAAGTCATTAGCAGGATGAGAAGGATAGGGGAAGTTTTAGTAAATGGTTTGGGAGTTTGAAATAAGAGAGCCCACCTGAGCAAGCTATAGGGTTCTTTTTTCCTTCTTCATCAAAACTTCTAGAATTGAAAATAGACAAGCTGATGTCTTTTCTTGTCTCTACAGTGAAAACAACACGGCAGATGGCATCCTAGGAGAATTTCTGATGGGAAGAAAGATGGATATTACTGCTTTGTTCACACTGATGTCCTCTGGTCTGGTTCTAAAGGGACTGGGGGTTTTATTTTTGAGGGTGTATCCCCCTCTATGATTATCAAAGTTGTCTATCTGAGAAGTTTATCCTTTGCTGCTCAGACCAAGAGGAGCCAGGACCATAATACCAAATGCAACTTAGCCTTTTGTAGTGTCACTTCGGTACTCCTGCTAAGAGGCAGATGCATGCATTAGTAAATGTTTTGAAAAAGAGGAAGGTACGGTTTAAGGACTAGGAGATGGAAGAGGTGTATTTAAAGAACCCCCTTTCTACAAAAGCAAAATTTTTATTTTGTGTTACATAATTCCTTTTAAAGGATGAGATGGAAAAGAAGGCATTTTGAAAGCGGTACAGCTCCAAAAGCATGCACTACCTGTGGAACAAGGAGTTAAGGGAGGGTGGGCCCCACACAGGGCCAAGTTTGCCTCCAGCATGAGCTCCCAGGTGGCACACCTGCCCTGTTTCATGCAGAGTGTGAGGGCTGGCTCCAGGCAATGCAGCTCTTTGTCTTTTTCTATTGGATAGTGCTGTTGTGCCCCTAATAAGCACAGTGAAACCTCAGAACTACATCCAGAAACAGGAGAAAAGGCAGGGACCAGGGGCAGCCCAGGAGCACGGCTGCCTGAAGGGATGGACAGCAGTCATTCCAGCCTGTCCTACAGCTTTTGAAGGACACTGGCTGGCTGGTTTTGTAGCATTCTTAACAGACTAATGCTGACCTTACTGTACACTTTTGTTCAATGACTGAGAATGAGTAATGTTAACACACTTGTAATTTCTATTATATTCATGTAAAGTATTAATGCCGAAGTTACAATTAGGTCGTATCTGTTTGTGACTTAATCGTTGCTGTTGTTGCCACCTTGATTACTTAAAAATAATAAAATAACCACCTTTCTGATCATTCCTTGCTGAAAATTCAGAGCTGCCTGCCACGTGATTCAGCTTTAGTTGGGTGTTCCACCAATGACAGTAGTCCCTGCCAGAAGAAATCTCAAAGGCACCAAGGAGCACAGGGTAGGTGCCCCAATGCTACTGCCATTGAGGACATGTCTGTCTATCTCTCTGTCTCTCTGTCCTGTGTGTACAGGCCCTTTGTGGATACAGCTGGTTTAGACATCCCAGCACCACTGAGCAGGTACAGTTAATAATTGTATGAGCATAGAAAATGTACAGCAATTCTACCGGAGCTGAAGAGGCCAAGCATAGACCTGTGAGAATAGGTGGAAGTAGACAATCTCTAGGGTAGAAAACCCTTTTTAAAAAAAAGAGAGGGGTGTCTGCCATGCAGGTTGGTGTTTCAAGGCCTCACTACTGAAACACCCGGCTCAGGGACCTACAGGTCAGCAAGGTGAGCCAGGAGCTTACATTCCTGATGCTTCCTTCAACAGATTCTGCTCTAACGCCCATGACTCCACAGCTGTGGTGTTTCCCTGGCCCTGGAGAACATTTTCTATTTCAGATTCCAGGACACATACAGCCACAGAGCAAAACCCTCCTGGAGAAGGTGAGCTTTCTGTCTAATATGGAGCTTTAGATCAGTTCCTACTAATGCTGTGATGCTTTGATTTATGTTCACATCAGAGAGAGATGGGAGATGAAAATGTGACAGGCTTTCTACAAGAAGTTTTTTCAATGATGAGACGGGCTCAGATTTTCTGACATGCTAGTGCTTATCCATTGACTTCCTAACCTGTAGAAGAGAAAGTCTAGTCCCCAAAGTTTGCAAAATAACAGCTTGATACAAACCAAGAATAGCTTCTAGCAAAAAATATTCTCCTAATTGTGAACACTGCTTAAATTAGGCTCAGATTTGCAGGTGAGCAGAATTTGAGAACACTGGACTTAAAAAAAGCATAATATAACATCCAGGTGCTTGACCTGGCCTGTTCTTTACAAAGGCATATTGCTGGGGGAGAAGTGTTGCAAGACTAACCTCTTTTAGGGCACGGTGCTCCAAGGTCCAACCAGCTGTTCCAGCAGAAACTCACGAATAGTGCTCCAAGTCTATTTCCCTCAGGGCTGAGAAGCCTGGGTCGGTGCTTCTGCTCGCAAAGCCACCAGCCTCTCCACTGGCTTGGTCAGGAATGAGCTGGGCCTGTGCCCCTAGCCTCACCTTTTATTGGCCCCCCCAGTCCTGCTCATGCGCAGTTCGGGCCCGCCCTAATAAAGCACAGGTGGGCTTAACACAAGCTCATGCCCACTACCTGGCAATTAGTGGCACCTGGTTGCCTCATTTTACTACAGAGAAGCTCTCTGCCAAGCTTCCAGAAGGAGAAAATACATTACTGTTCCCATGCTAAAAAGGCATTGGTATGAATTATCACTTATGGCTCTAAAGAGTCTGAGTTCTCTCTGACAGGAAAGGTAGCAAATGCCACCACACTTTTTGAAAGTGGGACACATTCAAAAGAAGGCTTTGTAAAGAGCAATCTGAGGTCTCTGCAGAACAAAGTTCTCAGGGGAGCAGCTGAGACAGCGTGGGAGAGAAGGGCTGGTGCAAAAAAAAAAAAAAAAAGCAGCAGGACACTGCAATATTTGCCCATGTCGTGAGACCGGCTGAGAATAGAGCTGGGAACACCAACCGTGTGAGCTTGCCAGGTATGGTTATTAGAAAACTGCATTTTACAACTAAGCCTTATGTTTTGTTTCTACTTTCCACCATAAAGCCTTTAAGATGGTCTCTACAGGTTTTAGTGCCTATGTCTGAGCCAGATGAAACATGGACTGAGCACAAGCTGCTTCTTTCCCATATGTCGCTGAGCCCATGACTCTCCCATCAAACCAGGAACGTTGGGTTGTGGTTTGTTTTTTTTTTTTTGAAGTCTCGGTTATTGCCCAGTTAGGTTACCACAGGCTGTACAAGTAAAGAGATGAAGTGATGGGTATGAATTGCCAAAAAATCGATTGCTTTCTCCCAGATGTAGAAGCTATCTGCAACTTTCCAAAGGCCTTTATTTTAAGTTCTTAAAATAGCTGCAGTCTCAAAGTACTTCTTTCCATGGAGACCCAGCTGTCAAAAAAACCCTAAGTTCCCAGCTACAGGAGGTAATGTTGCCAAATGCAGTTAACTTTCTAAAGCCCTGCTTCCTCTCTGCACCTGATGTCTGTAAGGCAGGCATATTTGTCCTCTCCACTGTATCACTGTATCACAGAACTGATGCTGCTTAGACCTCTAGTCTGCTGGACCAAGGAACTCTTTTTTTTGACACAGCTTAAAACTGTTTTTAAAATGAAAGTTGTTTAAACATATTTACCACACTTCTTATTGTCCTTGTGATAGCACAATTCAGTTAGCCTGTATTGTGATTGAAAGGATGAAGTGTTCAAAAATTAACAGATCCCACCACTGCCCAAAAAAGCTCCTAATTTTTATAACCTTTTCAAGGCTCAGATATTAGTGTATGATTGAACTGCAGTGTCAGGACTAGTTAACTGACCAAGGTGACCAGGACAATTCCCAGACCTCTCCAAACCAATGGCCCCACATGGCTGGAAATTCACAGTGGCCAAATAATTCTCTTTTTTATTTCCCCAATCTCTGCTTGAGCAAAATCTACACTTTGCCTTCTAGGAAACTGACTAAAGAGATTCCATCCCAACCCGTATTTGTTGCATCTCTGGATGAGAATGTAACCCATAGATGCAGCAGGTGGACTGTGCAATAGGGAACCTGGGGTGGTGGTGAAGCCTTCTCCTGAGCTGCAGTAACAGTTGGCAGTTTGGTGCTATAATATATGTCAGCCACATCTGCTTGATGCTCACTGAGTTGAGGCCGAGGTACTTAATGAAGGAGTGTCTTGGTCTGGGCCAGGATAGAATTAATTTTCTGTCTTGTAATTTTGCTTTCAGCTAAGTCTCTTTTAAGCAGCTTTCCTTGCTGAAATTAACAGCAAGTCTCTCAGTCAGTGTCTGCTTCTATGGCTGGTAACATTCATTGTTTAGTTACAGCTATAGAATGGTCAGCAGAACCAAGGCCACTGCTCGGTTCTGAGGAAGATCTTATGCTCTGGAAAGAGAAAGGTATTTTAGGATTGCATTTGTGTTAAAACCTTCTGAAGTCTCACAGAAATTCTTTTACAATTCTGTTTTATTCATGTAGGGATGAATAGAAGTTTTGCTCTAAAAGACTCACTTGCTGCAAACATGCACATGGGCTTCACTATATCCTTTTAGGTCAAAATTAACTGACATTCTTCTGTAGCATTCAGAGAACTGTAACTGAAACTCTATCTTCAAAAACCCCAGAGTTGCAGCTGACATTACCAAGACGAGCCATGAGTTTTTGCTGAGATTTGGGCAGTGGACTAGACAATCTCCAGAGGCTCATCCAGCTGCAACTACTCTGTGCTTCAGTGATTATGTTTAAATGAAACAATTCTGTGCCAGGGATGGTAATCTGCTACACATTGTGGTTATTATTCACACTTTATTACATTTTTTTCCAGGGTCTGGTCTAGATTACATACATAGTAAATTAATGTCTCATCTCCTAAAGCATTGGATTATATCATAACTAATAGAGATGAAGATGGCACACAATAGGAAATTAATTGTTGAGCTCAGGAAAGAATGAATGGGAATGGATGATGGAGTCAGCATCCAGCAACAAGCAGAAAAGTTGCAGAAAAACAAACAACAAAGCAGAGGATTTGTGGAATGAGACAGAATCCAACAGAAAGGAGGAGAGTGAAAGCAGTCTCAAACAGAAACAGGTAAGCCCAGAGACAGGAAGAAATAAAATTAAAAAAAACAGCAAAGAAATTGAAAAAGAAACAAGAGACCTTTGCAATCAAAAGGATGAAGAGTTACCAGGGAAATTATGTCTGCTCCATACTTTACATCTGGTAATTATATCTTATAAGCATAAAGAAAGCAACCTGGTATGGGAAATGTTCCCTCTTGTCAAATGTAAACATGAAGGTCCAAAACAAAGCCTAATTTGAAAATGGAGTCTTAGATTTAACTTAGCTTTTGATAAGGGCACTGGTGATCAGCATCTTCCCAGAAAATGAAGTAAAAAAGCAAGTATTGTAAAAAATATATAAAATCAGGATGTCCTACCCACTATGGAAGGGTGAACATCTTTAACGCAGTGTGATTTGTCTAAGATTCAAACATACACATATGACAATTAATCGAAATCCTCCCCTTGGAACAGTCTAGCAGTTATTGTAAACAGTAAAATATCCAGAGTTTTTCCAGTAATTTATCCAATATTTGAGGATGCACTTCTTTTTCTCTCATGCCATTTCTGCTCACACTGATTCCTTTTCCTGCCACGCTGAAAGAAATAGTGGACAATTATTTTCTCTCCCAGTTTTGGTGAGAAGAGCCTACTCCCAAAACTGAGCTGAAGGATTTTTGTTGGAGAGGCTGTAGGAAAGCAGGTAGTTGGCAGTTCAAAGGTAGTGAGAGACTTTGGGGCTGATTATGTATTAAGGCCAAGGCAAAAGCCTCAGGAGAAGGGTAACAGAGGCTGATCCCTGCATTTCTGTATTTTTGTCTTTTCCCTTTTTCTCATGCTTCATGTTTGGTTTCCTGCAGAGGATTAAGATGTAGAGAAGAAGATTTGAAAGGATTAATTTCTCTCAGCAGTGCCCTTCGGGAGTTCAGTAACTATATCCGTAGAATCAGGACTTAAGCTTACAGTTGCAAGTCGTTACACGTTAAGCATCTAATGTGATTTTATGTCTAAGTACAAAAAAAAAGTAGGTGGTATGCTTACATTTGGCCAAAATCAGTTGTGTAGAGAACATGCATCACCTTGTGAATTGCACACTTGATAACATAGTTGTACATGAACTATCATTAACTCTCTGCTCCAGTGTAATAATCTGGTGAATCATCTGTTTTATTCTGTTACAATTCAGTAATTGCATCTTCACTTATTTACACTAAAGAAAAAAAACCAAAAAAACAACCAAAACAATTTAGGTAGTCCAAGACAAAACCCAAAACCATTATGAATCCTGCCTGTTTTCAAATTAAATTATCATAATATGGTTACCTAACTCCTTACTTCAGAAGTTAAGAGTTAAGCAATGCAGCCAGCCCTTAAAGGGGTTTTTTGGGGCCACTTGCCATAGAACAATGGTTTCTTCTTGATACTAGAAAGGACGTGTCAGTGCAGTGAGGGCTGCCCTGGTAATTTATGATGTGTTCCAAATATTTTTTTTCAAATATATCCTATCTAAACCCTCCCCACCCCAAATTTCACCACCACCCTCCTTGGACAGACGGGTAGCTCAGTAAAGCTTTGTAACTGATGCTGTGTGCCCCCGGGGAACTTGAGGTGGTGGTGTGGTGGAGACTGGGGAGGGAAGGACAACAAAAACCACCCAGCAACCAGTACTGCAGGTCTCTATTTTGGGCAACACAGTAAATCACCCTTCTGCTGGCTGTATGGCTTTTACTAACAGTTTTTAACCTTACTTTAGTCACAAAGGCCTGAGCACCAAACTCCTGACTGGTGAGTGCCAACCTGCGCCAGTCATTGGGGTCACCAAAGCCCCATCCAAGTGTCACACACTGCTTGGCCCTGCTCGGTGACACCATGGCAAAGGATTTTGTTGTTCTTTCAGGGAAGGTACTGGTTGATGCTATTGAGTCACGGTTTCTGAAACCGTGTCCTTTCCTTCCCTTTTGGAAAAATTAGGAATACCAGGAGATCCTAGTAAGCCTGCGGCACACTCGGCACACCGACGCTTGAAAAAGAGAAGTATTAACCGTATCGACTCCATGCAGTCGATTAGGAAGGTGATTCGCTCACGGCCGCGCTTTCGGGGTGCCGGGCCACCCCCTTTGGTTCATCTCGGAGGGTCGGAGGGACCGATGCCCGGTCACAGCCTCACACAGCCAGGCTGGGAGCCGGCCGGCCCCAGGCGCGGGCAGCGAGGTCTCGCCAGCGGCAGCGTTCGGTGGGCACGGAGTGAGCAGCGCTGCCCCAGCCCGGGACCAGCAACCCCCCCAATCCTCCACCGCGGAGAACAGGGCAGCTGCGCCTGCGCCTGCCGAGGAGCGGCTGGAGCCCTCCTAAGATGGCGGCGCGGGCTGGACGGCGGAGCTCGACGCTCTCAAGATGGCGGCAGCATGGGGACGCGCTTCCGGGAGGGGGCACAAAATGGCGTGGCCGAGGCCCCGTCTCCTTACAAGGGTGCCCCCCGCCCGCCTGCCCACTCGTTCGCTCGCTCGCCGGCCCAGCGGTGGAGAAGGTCGGGCTCCGAGCCTGCAGTGTGGCCCAGCCCAGCACGGCGATTGGGGTGGTGTGGTAGGTGGAGGCGGGCTGGGGGGCGGCGCCGGGCAGTGCTGGGTCAGCCGCTGTCGCCATTGGGACGCGCCGCTGAGGAGCGAGGGCCCCTGACGGAGCTCGGCGGAGCGCCATGGCGGGCGTGGGGCGGCGGCTGCGGGCCGGGCCCCGGCTCTGAGAGGCCGCTCCTCCCCGCCGCCGGCCGGGCCCCGGCCTCACGCTGCCTCCCGGCTTGCTGGCCCGCCTCCCCCCCTTCCCCTTGGCCGCCCCTCGACCCCGCTGCCTCTTCCCGCCGCGGAGATGGCGTCGGGGCTGCGCGCTGCCGGCTTCCCCCCGTGGAAGCGGCACATCGCGGCGGAGCTGCGGCGGCGGGACCGGCTGCAGCGTCAGGCCTTCGAGGAGATCATCGGGCAGTGTAAGTGGGCCGAGGCCGAGAGCCTTCCCCGGCTGCTGGGAAGAGGGCCCCGAGGCCTCGGGTGGGTCGCTTCTAGGAGGCTGGGTGGGAGGTGGCTGTAGCGACTGAGAGAAGTTGGGGTTTCTACGTTATTGAGGAAAACAAGTAGTTGCTTTTCTCACTTTTCTCGCAGGCTAAATCCAGTGTGCGCTCTGGACGGTGATCCTGAAGTGTGCAGCCCTGCTGGATAAGGCCAACTCTCTGGCTGCTCTGCTTTCCTCATTGTTAACAGTTGAGGGGCTATAAAGAGATTGAACTTTGAACTCTTTCTGTTGTAGCAAATACCAATACGTTTGAGGAGCCTCTCTATTGAACTTCCATGAGACCAGGCACACACAGCATCTGGATTAACGAGGAATTCTTGGAGTTGTAGCTGGGTGCTGCCTCAGCCTGCTGACATCAAAGAGTAGTGCACACTAATGTGGTGGAGGCTTACATAGTGTTTGGATGAGTCAGAATAATTAAAGATACCAGGTCTTGGCTAGCAGAAGAGGGTGGGAATCTGGTTTTGCTTTTTGGCTATCTCCTTAATAGCACTTCTTGCCCTTTCAGATAACAAACTACTAGAGAAGTCAGACCTTCATGCAGTGCTGGCTGATAAGCTTCAGGCAGAAAAATATGACATGCAGAGCAGACATGAGATCAGGTATTTAAAATTCCTTTTCTGTCTGTCAGTTGTCTGTCATGCAAACTGTGACTTAAACCATTGTGTGATGCATTTCACAAAAAACACCCCAAATTTCTAGGTTACTACGGTAGCTTGGAATAAAGCAAACAGGCAGCTCTGAACTGAAAATAAATTGTAACTAACTCTAGAGATGTGAGAAGGTTACAGAGCATTTATGGTGTACGGTGCAGGAAGGTACAACAAAGTTTTGGAGAGAAATTAATTAATCACAAGCTCAGGGTATGGAGGTGTACCAGAATGAGCTGCTGCTTCTGATCTGTTTGCTTTGTGGTGCTTCTAATGTTTGCCTTATGTTAGTTCCTCACAATTGTGGCCTGGCTTTTTAAATTTTCTCATCTGTAAGCACTGCATTGCAGGGAGTGACTGATGCCTTAGTTTCTGTCAACCTGTGTTACTGCACAGGAAACCCATATGCTGGTAATGTCCTTTCTCTGGACAGCATGTAAATCCCAGCAGGCACAGGCTGTGGGAATTGTTTCCTCTGTGGAAGCTCTTCTTGCTGTGCAAGGCAGAACTGTGGGTTTATCTCTTTGGGTTACAAAACAAATATAGTGAAGTCTATTGTGTACTACTACTATCATGGAAAGGCAAACTCCCAATTTTACAGGAATTGTAGGCAAAATTTCAGGGTTTGTCCAGCAGGCTGGAGTGACAGTTCTCAGAAGCTTTCTGATGACAGGAGTTGTCTGCAACCACCTTTAGTTTATGGAGCTCTGTGGTTGAACACCTGTTCCGAGGCTGGAGCAGTGAGGAGAGTCTCATTCTGGCTGTAGATCTGTGCATGGCAAGAGTTAGCTGGGGTGTTACCACAGGAATTGGCTTCCTGTCTGTTTGGATACAGCTTTTTGAAAAAAGTCTTCTTGTACAGTGTTAATTCAGTGATCTGTTGTTTGTGGGTTTGTTTTTTGAGAAGAGCATTAAGTTATTGCTACCACTGTGAGACCTTTCAGCTTCTGAGTGCATTGTCTGTTTCCCACTGGACTGTCATAATGCAGAACAACTGCAGGAACAGATGCTTTCCTTGTTCTGCATAAATAATAAGACCTTGTTCTGCATAATAGTGATGAACTTGAAAGTATTCTTTTTAAAAGCTGCAATATATAATACAGCTGTTAACTTGCTGTAAGTCTGTGTGTGATACATATAGGTGTGTGTATGGTTTTGAAAAAATGACCTTTATTCCTGTCTCTGTTTTCCAAGGCTTTAGTGATTGTCTGGGGCAGTGATATTTGTGTTCTTCTGGAGTGTAGAAATTCCAGGTTATGTCAGAGTATGTCACACCTCAAAACGTTCCCCCAGTAATACTTAGAACATAGTCAGGACAATGGAGAAGCAACTCATAATGCCTGGGACTATACCCTTGGGTCTCTGGCTTTTGGTTCTGTGTCCAGATGTCCAGCATCTTCGAGGATATCTCCAAATCTGAGGTGGTAAAATATCTGTAAGTACTCCAGAATTTGAAGAGTGTACTTTTAAGAATCAATTTCCTTCATGTGAATTTAAGCAAAGGCAAGTTATTTTCCATTTGGATTTTAATTCAGTTTTAGAAATGCATAACAAAGTTAAGCAGCTCCTCAGTAGATTTCATTGTGCAGTACTGTATAATACCATTTTGGTTGCTGAAAAGTGTGTTGTGGGGGAGCCAGCTGTGGTTTAGTTTATTATGATTGACCTCTATCTCTGATGTAGTACAGAAAACCCAAGGGAGTTTGTTCTGAGAGGACTAACTGGTCAAAGGCACCAAAGCCATTGGAGTCCAGTGTTTGACCTCTCTTCTCCCTCTCTCTCAAACTCCAGTCCAGGACATGATGGCACATGGAACGATGCTCAGTTGCAGGAACTGGCACAGCTGAAGATAAAGCACCAAGAGGAGCTGACAGAGCTTCATAAGAAACGTGGAGAGGTTAGAAAGTCCTCTTGTGTTCTGTACCAGGCCCTTTGTGAATGTGAACTTAATTTTACCCAGCTTATTCATCATTATTTTTTCCTCAGTTCCCATACAGCCTTTTTAAGCTCCTCATGTTGATGATTAAAATAAACCACAAATGGTTGGTCTTCAAAACTGTCATCCAGGGGGCAGGAGCTTACCTTGCCAGCACAGCCTGATTTTTTTCAGAAGTGCTAAGTTTTGAGTTTCATGGATAGGTTTTTCACTCTGTTTATTGGAAGGGGAAGGAGCTGATCCAGTCTACAGAGCTGCTAGTTCTACAGTGAAAAGAGCCTGAATGAGTGAGGGAATAGCTGTGTAGTTTCATTTGCCTCTCACTTTGCAGGAACACTGCTGTAAAAGGGTGGCCAAATAAACAAGCAAAGGTTGAGGATGCCATGTTGTTAGACTGAGAATGGAGTACTGGTTCTGTCAGATGCAGCAGGGAGGCCAGGAGTCCTGTAAGCTGTAAGACTTGGGGCTAGGAAAGAGGAAAAGCTACTACTTTTTTATGTGTTTCTTTTTTTTTTTAAAGATATGGAGGCTTCTTTGGCTGAATTGAGTTTTTAAAAACCACAGCAGAGGATTGAGGGAGTCCAGGAGGTGGTACCTGAATGGTACTGCAGGCTTTTATAGGGCAAAGGTAGGAGTGACCTGGAAAAAGTTATCGAGGTCCTTAAATCACACCTCACTGGAGCTGTGGAGAAGCTCCAGTGTCATTAATTCTGAGCTTTTAAAAGAGGAGGCAGCTTTCTACAGGAGGTGTGCAGTGACTGGTCAAGGGACTGAAAATTACTTCTTTCCCCCCCAAACTGGTATCCTAAGCCATCTGCCCAGGGAGCCTCTTCTCTCAAAAGAGAGTTTGCCTCTTCCCTGGGCAGCAGACTCTGCTGCAGGGCTGGCAGCTGCCCACTGACTGGGGAGCTGGTAGCACTGCAGAGACTCCACCAGCAACTTTCTTTGTGGGGAAAGCTCCTGATGACACCCATTTATGCCATATATGAGCTATGTGTCCCCTGTCCTGGCCATAAGAGGAAGATTTGTTACTTAGCTGTTAGTACTCATTTGTTTGTTTACTTACTTGCCAATTTTTTGTTTCTGTACTGATTTTGCCACTTTTTAAAAAAAATCTTCCTAATAGGTGTTATGTGATTTTATTAAATGTGCCTTTATTTAGGAACATTTTTGAGGGGAGGGAATGAAATGTCATTTCAGAGGACAGTAACTCTTTGACAACTCATTTCTGAAAATGAATTCAGAATTTTATGACCTGTGTGATATAGGGGCAGTAAAGAAATCTGTATAGAAAGCTATGAAAGAAGACCTGGAAGATACGCTCCATGCTTGTGATGTTAGAATTGTCTGTACTCCTGCTGGTTGCTGCTCTCTGTGTGCTATCCAGCTGTCATCCCTGCCCTTTGTAATGTAATTTTCTCCTCTCCCTAGTTGGCCCAGTCTGTAATTGATCTGAATAACCAAATGCAGCAGAAGGACAAAGAGATGCAAATGAATGAAGCAAAGTGAGTA
This sequence comes from Heliangelus exortis, assembly GCF_036169615.1. Classification (NCBI taxonomy): domain Eukaryota; kingdom Metazoa; phylum Chordata; class Aves; order Apodiformes; family Trochilidae; genus Heliangelus; species Heliangelus exortis. The sequence continues at coordinate 8,945,449 of NC_092430.1, forward strand.
GCACTGTTTGCAAAGGAACCGTTTTGTCTTTGTCTCTGGTATGAGACCCAGGCTTTTGGTGGAGTTATTTATTAGTGTTGTTGCACTCTCTGGGAGTCTTTGCTGTGGGCTAAAAGTTCCTGTGTTAGGCATTGTACAAATAGCACAGTGGAGAAGGATTAGGTCTGAAAGGAGGTTCTCATTGTTTTGTATATTCTATTGCCATTCCAGGATTGCAGAGTATTTGCAAAAGATCTCTGAACTGGAAACAGAGTGCCAGGAATTGCGTAGCAAACTGCAGGATCTTGAGCGAGCTAACCAGACCCTGAAAGATGAATATGATGCTCTCCAGATCACCTTCAATGCCTTGGAGGAGAAACTGAGGAAAACTACAGAAGACAACCAGGAGCTGGTCTCACGTTGGATGGCAGAGAAGGCACAAGAAGCCAATCGTTTGAATGCAGAAAATGAAAAGGATTCAAGGTAAGATTGATGGCCCCCATCTGATAAACTGCTTCCCAATAGATTTTGGAATACTTGAGAGGACATAGGATAAAAGCAGATTTAATTCAGATCTCTGTATTGCATGACAGAACTTTGTGTTCTTTCTTCTGACCAACACAGCCATATGCTTTGTAAAAACATTCTCTTTTAAATGAATAAGATGTTGTTTTGTTTCTTGGGCAATCTTTAACTACAATTTGAAGATCAAAATTGGATACAAACTGCATTTCATCTTTTTTCTGCTGGTATTAGATTTGGACTTTTTTGGGGTTTTTTTTGTGTGGCATCTTGATACTACTCAGTTTTATTCTTTTTGCCTAACCAGCCTAAGTGTTTTTTGTGTTCTGATGAAATGAGCAGCTGGCATGAGACTGACCTGTGTGTCACTTGCAAAAATAAGTTGGTACTTTTTATCCTTGCAAAATGTTTTTCTTATTCTGGATTGCTTTGACTTACTTACCCAAGAGCAGTAGTTGGAGACTAAGAGCTATGGTAACAATCTTGTAGTATTTGGCAGTTTTGTATTATCTTTACTGACCAATCTAATACTTATTTTTGCAAGTGCTTGCATTCTGAGCAAATGCACAGTCCTATGAGTCACAGAGGGCTGTAGGTACACATTGCAGTTCACAGTAAGAAAACTGCCTCTCCTACACTGAATAGCTTGAAAAGCAGGATAAAATTAGGACAGTAGTCTGTCTTTTTTTTTTTTTTTTAAATCTTACAAAGCCTAGCAAAACTGTGCAGGGTAACCATTGGAATGGGATTAAGGCAGCTTTTTTTTTTTTTTTAAATAACCTTCCTTTTTTTTTTCCTTAGGAGACGACAAGCCAGGCTGCAGAAGGAGCTAGCAGAAGCTGCCAAAGAACCCCTGCCTGTTGAACCGTAAGCAGTCTTGATTTACAGAGTCTCCTTCATCACTTCATGCTTCAGTTTTATGCAGATGCATAAATTGTGTCTTTGTTATTTCTAAATTCGGTGATGTAGAGTAGCTTGTAAACTTTGGTGTGAAGTCAGAAAAGTACAGTAACACTCCCTACTTGAACTTCCAGAAGAAGGAGCTCTGTTATGGCTTAAAATACTTGGAAAGAAAGTCTTAAGAATCGTTCATATAGTAAATATATATTCTTAGCATAAAAACATGTTATGTGGTGCCTTTGGCCTTCAAAGTAGTTCTTCAAACATGAAAAACATACTTTGGAGATCCCTTCTTAAGCATGAGGCTACAGTTTTGGTCAAGGATTTCCTGTAGGAACAGACACTGAGTCAGTCAAGGTGGGTGAAAATATATCAATCCTTTCCATACTGCGAGAGATTTATTCTGTAGGAAAAAAATAGGTAGATGTGAAGTTACTTTTCCTGGCAAGCCAGAGATAAATACCTCTTGTCTCTTGTTCTTTTTGCTGCTGTGCTTGGTCCAGAGTGTTATTTAATCAGCTGATTGGAGTGGGCAGATGAGGGTACAAGTGCTTTGCATCACGTTGATAATGTTACTGGCACTGTGTTAGCCAAATCCACAGAAATGTCAGCTGCTGCATGGCTCCTGGAAGGTGACAACCCTTCAGAGCAGTCTGCAGGCTTTTTCTTGGTAGCTGTGATCTTTGTTTTAGCATCATTCAGCAAGGCCAGGTTGGATGGGGCCTTGAGCAACCTGGTCTAGTGGGAGGTGTCCCTGCCTATGCAGGGGGGTCAGAACTAAATGGTCTTTAAGGTGCCTTCCAACCCAAACCATTCTAGGATTCTGTGATCGTGGAACCACATCAGCTCTCATTGCATCTGCTCTGGAAGACAGTCCCTGCCAAAGTCTGGGGTATGTGGGAAGGGTGTGTGTAAGGAATGTGATGGAGTTCTTAGCATTTGAGAGGAATATTGAAGCTGCAATTAACAGGGCAACTAGTTAGCACAATTTGTTTTCTTTTTTTGTTTTAAGAAAATCCTACATGCTTTCATTCCCTTGGCTTGTGGAGGTGTGACTTCATGACAAGGTTACCGCTGACCTCTGTGTCATAGGCTGGAGGGACTGTCTTCCCAGCTCCTAAGAATAGTGATATCCCTTTTGTCTCCTTTTTTGATGTAAACACAGATGGAATATCTGAGAATATTAAACTCTTCAAGGAATAATGTTGCACAGTGGGGGAAAGCACACATGTAATGTCTGTGGCCACTTCCCCTGTGACCCTTCCTTTCCCCTACCCACAGTGGGACCTTTGAAGAAGGTAACCAGAAGCCTGTTAAAAAAAAAACAAACAAAACAAAAAAAACAACCAACCAAACAAAAAAATCCTCAGGAAAATATTTGCTTCTGTAAATTACCCAAATTCTGCTTCCAAATTCTTTGTTTGACTTTGTAATTAGAGGGTGTATTGTACAAATATACTGCTTACTGAAGGAGGAACTGGCAGCATTTCAGTGTACCCTGGTGTTTATGTTCACTTTTAAAAGGTGTTAAGATGGAATAGCACATGGGATGGGATTGCTGCATACAATTTGAATAGCTCAAACTTTGGGTTTTAGAAAAGAATTATCAGCGAATCTTGACAGCGTTCTATTGAAATAACAGCCTGATACTTTTAATCAGTGTCACAGCATTTTCATATGTACTGTCCTTCAAAATCTTAAAACTTAGTGCAGCTGTATTCTGAAATGAGAAATTAAAAACGGTCCCATCCTCCTCAATTCATTTGCAGCTGAGTGCTAACTGATGGCAAAAATTGTTTTATTCCTACTTCAAATGCTGAATTTAAAGCTTCCTGTTCAGTCAAATGCTACCAGGTTGATATAGTACGTTTAAAAATAGCTTGTCCTGAAAAATCAGCAGTGGAGGAAAAATCATAATTGAAGGAAAAAATACCAGACTGTCAGAGCCCATGATGACTAATGGGGAAAAAACCTTTCAGTGTTAGCTGAGTAGTTTAGCTGGACTAATTTATAGTTTACATGTTGGAATCTCACACCCAATGCTTTAATAAAGAATTCCCAAACATCCTGGGTACTTACTGTAGCAGCACCTAAAATACAGCAGTATAGAAAGTATCTAGATGGAGGAAAATTCAAACTCTTGTGTTTTTTGGGCTTTTTTGTTGTTTTTTTTATACTTCCTTGTTTTGGAACAGCAAAAAGGTGCCATGAGAATAGGGTATCACCCTATTTGAGGTTGCAGTAACTCTTGTTTTTTCTGATCTGTAATCCCTTCAGCAAATACAGTTCATTCTGTAGCTAGGTCCTAATAATGCTGCCTGCAGTGCTGCAAGATGAACTGTATTGCCCATAGTAAAGAGAATCTGGAAAGGATGCCTGTCAACAGTACAGGGGAGAAAAATCCAGCCCTATTATCTGTGGAGAGTGGAATTGGCAGCAGGAAAGGAAAAAAAAAAAGAAATGTAGGTGCTGATGTACTTATTTTCAGGTGCTGTCTGTCAAATGCAGTATCTCTGCTAGATGGATGTTTGTGGTGTCTGGGTTTGCCCAGCTGTTCCTGCAGCTCAGGAAAACTGTGGGGGCTGGTCTGGGACACCAGCAGGCCCTGGACCACTGTTGTCCATTCAGTGCCTGTGCATCAGAGGAAGCTCTGGCTGATGGAAAACGAAGTCTTTTTCTCTTATTTCAGCAGGGATGATGATATCGAAGTGCTTGCAGATGAAACTTCTGACACAGCTGAGGAGGCATCTCCAGTGCGAGCTGTCAGCCGAACATCCAGGTTTGTAGACAGATTTTTGTGCCATCTTGTTGAGGAAGAACAAGGGGTATAAGAGTTGGAACAAAGTTAGGTGTGTTCCAGCTTTCTGGAATACAACTTCCACCAGAGCAATATGAAACTCTTGTGCTGTGTCCTCTGTTACCATGCTCTAGATATGCTGTTTTTCCTTTGCTGTTTTAAAAAACTTAATGTCTGAAAAATCTGTCTGATCTTAAAAAAAGAGGTCTAAAAGCAAAGTAGGCATTAAAATGGATATTGCAGTGCCTGCTTTATTATATCTTTGTTATTGTACAAATAACAAGGCTTCTGGGTTTAGCCAAAATGCTGAAAATATCTTCTCCTAGTTTGAATGCATCTTTTCTTTCCTCTAAAACAGCAGTGAGTGGAAAGTAAGAGAGAGTTATGTGAGAGCATGGATTAATTTGATTGAAACTTCAGACTTGGAAGACTGTTAGAGCTAAACCCTGTAATTCACAGGGTGGTATTTAAGGAAAAGTGAAGAAACTAAACTTAACTCACATGTTCTGAGTTGTAATAACTGGTGACTTTTGAACTGATGCCTGCCTTTGCTGTTCTGTCTTTGGACTGGGTCTGCAGGGGAGGGAGTCTTTCCAGAGACTTATTGCTAAGAAATGTGTTTGTATTGATCTTTATGTGGAGAAACTATTCATGAGGTTTAAACCTGTCCTCCCCTCCTTCAGTAAGCGACTCTCCCAGCCAGCTGGAGGCCTTCTGGACTCTATCACTAATATCTTTGGGTAGGTTAGAACACTTTCACCTCTTTGTTTTGTTTATTGATTTCAATGTACACCAAAATCTTGGTGATGCAGGGGATACGAACAAATAATTTCAGCCTTTCTTCTAGCTTCTGCCTTTTTTTTTTTTCTTTTGTTCTCTTCAACTTCCTGTTTCTTCCATCTTGCCGTGTGCTGACCTCTGACCTTTCCCTCCAGTCTGTCTGAGTCTCCCCTTTTGGGACATCAATCTTCTGATGCTGCCAGGTGAATTATCCACTCTTAGTCCAGCATGTAAACGTAACCATTGAAGTAACATGGAACCCAGCTGCATAATCCTGACTAGACTGCAGATATTGAAAGCACTGGTTAGAAACTGCAGTTAGAGAGGCAGTGAGTTCCTCTTTGTGGAGAGAATACATGGGGTTTGCTCTTACTTTCCACTGCACTCTGCTCCTTTAATAGGGTTGTTTGTACTAAGTAGTTGGGTTCTGTGCTTAGTATCTATAGAGTTGAGCACTGCTCACTGATGGTCTTTGCTTAAGTGGTGCAGCCTCACCTTTTGAATTGAGCCTTTTGCTGCCTGGGGTACAGCCCTGCAATGGTGTTGACTCTCCCTAGGCATAATGAGGGAGCTGCAGTCTCTCCAGCTGCACTCAGCTGCAATTACTCCCATGTTTCTCTTTCTTATAAAAAAAGCTCCAAACTGAGGTCATTAATCAGTCCAGGTAACTCATCTGGCATACTAGGAAATAAGTAAAGCTACAACTGGATGTAGTGCTAGATGACAAGCATAGTTTTTGAAAGATGGGAAAAAAGCAAGTTTAGAAACTTCTTCCCACATTTTTAAATCACTGCTCAGTGTAATTAAGTGACAGGTAGAGATAACTCAAGAGAAACAGCATTCATTTCTCATTTTTAAATATCTGCTTTGTTTCATCTCAGGAGGCGTTCTTTGTCTTCATTCCCTGCTCCCCAGGAAAATGTAGAGCCACATCCAGGTGCCAGTAAAGAAGTGAGAGTGCCCACTACTGCTGTGTGTGTCTTTGTAAGTACAGAAGAAATTCTCAGGTTTACTATTCCTTCCACTGACTGTATTTGGAGGGCGTGAATCTTACCTGTGTGGGAACTGATCTCCTGAAGCTCCTGCTGTTAATGTTGCCAAGCAAGAAGGAATTCCTGATTTGGTAGCATGTCCCATGTAATTCTTAACCTGAATGCTTCTTGGAGCCAATGTACTTGATGTCTGTTTGGACGAGGTCAATGATGAACAGTAAAAGGTCTGAGAGCACAGGGCCATCACACCCCATTACCTTTCAGGCTCCCAGCAGTCCCTGTTCTGTCATGCTGTAGTAGAGCTATGATTGAGAAAGAGATTGCTGACAGTGTAGGATTAATTCGGTTCCACTCCTCCACAGTGAAGGGAGTTGTGGTACTGAATGTCATCCAACAGAACTGGTTTAAGAGGAGCTTGTGGTAGTGGGGTGTCATAATTTGTTGTGTGTGATCTCAAGTTTTCAAGCTGAGACCTCCTTTGTGTTGTTTTGGCTTCACAAGGCCAAATGTTAATTTCTGTGCAGGACATTCTGTCTCTGAAGAGTCTGTGGTAATTGTCTTGTAATGCAGCTTTTTGCTTGAACATTCCTCTGGAGCTTTCTCAGCACTTCAGTGCTGGGTTTGGATATTTCAATGGACATCAAGTGACTTCTAGTCATAACTTAAGTGATTGTCTGGAGCTGGCTTGAACGGGGAGCATCAGAGGGGTGTTCATGGCTGCAGTCTGTGCTGCATCCTCTCTCCTGTGGCTGTGTACAGCAAGCACAGATGGTGGACAGATATAATCCTGGTTAATTTCATCATCAAAAGGACTGCAAAGCTATGTGAGGTTTTTCAAGAGCCGTGCAAGAGGTTTCCTTGATTTCAGCTTTCCCTTAGCCTTCTGTAAGGTTTTCTGCACTTCCAAGTGTGCAGAACATCAGTCATCGACGTCACTTCTCAGCACGGAGTGGCAAACCACAGTAGGCTGTGCTGGCCCCTAGTCTGGGCAGTGGGGTGGAAAGCTGCCCTATTCCAACTACCCAGCCTGTTGTAGCCTGGTGGTGATCTGAGGCTAATTATTGCAATATTAGAAGGGAAACATCCCTACTTATGTCATGGGAATCCTGGAGGTGATCTGTGTTAGGTTTTAGCTCCTGTGTTGGGAGCCCAGGTGAGGGGTGAGGTCCAGCAGAGCATTCCAGGAATGAATGCAAGCCATATGCCAGAGGTTTGGCAGATATAGGGAACAGACCAGGCTCACTTCTGGAGAGATGAGTAGAATAGATTGGGGAAGATGGAGAAAGTAGTCACTTCAACCATCATTCTCTGGCGTAGTTGCTAGGAAAGACCTTTGATCAGTTGTATTCTGAATGGTTCTTCTGCACTTGTAGAAAGATCAGATTTGAAGTTTAATGGCCATAAATATGAGCTGGCAGGCCCAAGTTCATGCAACAAGTTCCAGAAAAATACAGGTTTGCCACAGAAACTGATTTTGAAAGAGCAGTTACTGAAAATACTCAAAAAGGTATGCAGCACATCAATTAAGAATGTGCTGCTAACACAGTGTGGGTAAGTCGAACCGTGAAATTAACGTGAGAAAAAAAAGGAAGGAATCTTAAAATTCTGGTAGATGTTAAGAGGTTGAGAATCAGTATTAACTGTCCAGCTCAAGCTTCAAAACACTAAGTTGTAAGAAAGCAGGGGTGTCACTGCCCCTGCAAACAGAACCACAGCTGAAGTCCGAGCTGTCTGTCAGGGAGGTGCTCTCTGTCCCAACCCTGCTGGTGCTGCTTAATCACCAAAGGGAAGTAGCATTGTCACCAGTACAGTGAATGAATGCAGTTAATCTGGTTTGCTGTTTTCTAGCAGACTTGAGTGTTCTGTGGTTGCATTAACTGATTGGATCATGTGCCATGGCTGGCTCTGGATGGAGAAATTAATAGTTTCCTTCTACAGCATATCACCTGTTATTGTGTTCTGTCCTTAATTATTTTTCTGGTGTAACTTCAAAGACTTGCCTTATAAGGACTGAAATCATGGAGCATTTTAAGGCTTCTTGCAGTTTATTATAATTTTTGAGTTTTTGCTAAGCATGTTCGTTATGTGCTTTTGTTTTTTTCCTTTTGATAAGAATCAGCCTTTTTTCTCTGTTTTTACACCCATCAACCACAGTAGAGTTTCAGACTGTGCCTTTATTTCCCATGTACTGCTGAAGGATCTACAGCTCTGGTTCTGTGTAACCTTTAAGTTCTGTAGCTTTCTGACCTGTGGGGAGGGGGGTTGGCTCTGTGCTGATTCCATCTCCTGTGGCTGTTCTCAGGATGCACACGATGGGGAGGTGAATGCAGTGCAGTTCAGCCCCGGCTCCCGGTTACTGGCAACAGGAGGCATGGACCGGAGGGTGAAGCTTTGGGAAGTCCTGGGAGGTAACCTTTTCCTGCTTTGGGGTCTGGTGGGATGCTAAACATTCTCATACAACAGTTCACTTTGTGTCAGCTTCTGTTCTAATCCATTGCTTAAGTTTTTTGTTCATCTTTCTCTGTGCAGATGGGTGTGAGCCCAAAGGTTCCCTCTCTGGTAGTAATGCTGGGATTACAAGCATAGAATTTGATAGTGCTGTGAGTATTTGTGCCATATCCACTGTTTGTGACTGGGAATAAATTAACTGAATTATGTTGTGCTCTGCTATCAATTTCCATTCTAACACTTTGAGAGGTTGCCTAAGAAATGAGTTAGTGCTTGTGAGAGTGACTGCAAGTTTATAAGGTTGTACAGAAGAACTTTATGCTTCAGTCTGTAAATTTCATCTTTGCTCTACAAATCCGAAGATGAAATGCAGCTCAGACAGTGGCTGCTATGATAAAACTACAAGAAAATAGACTTTTTCTACAGCAAGAAATGAGTCTTCAGCTTCCCACTGAAGCTGGCATATCAGCACAAAAGCAGCAAATACAAAGGTTTTATTTCTCTGAATTTTGCTTCCATGAGTGCTCTGCTGAGGTCTGTGATGAATAGTAAAAGGTCTGATGATCCTAAGGCTTGTGCTTCCATGACCTTGTCTCCCAGCAGTTTCTCACCAGTCATGGCACAGTTATGCTGTGGCTGGCAGAGTGTTTGCTGACAGCCTGTGATGTGCTCAGCTCATGTTGACCTCAAGCACTGGAGACATGACTGGCATTAGCATCCAACAGTCTTAACCTGAAGGAATTTGGGGTCTTGGATTGTCATAATTGGACATGTGATCTGACTTTTCTGCTGAGACCTCTCCTGTAACACTGTGATCTACTGCATGGACAGTAGAGCAAAGCTGACGTGGTTTCTTCCACTTGGTGATTCTATCTGCTAAGCTTTACATACCCAAAAGGATCCTTCCTTTGGACACTGACAGCTCATTAGAGATTTGGTGGCACTGTTAATCAGCAGGAAAAACTAGGATCTTGGCAAGCAGCTTGAGCACGTTAGAGGTGAGACCTGCCTGAGGTGAGATGCTAATAGGCTTTAGAGACTCAGGGAAGTCTTTTGAGATGGACAGGAGTGCAGGCATGAATCTTGTGGTATCCATTCTCCCATCATGGATGGCTTGGAGGAGGCCTAAGCCTAAAGCCATGAGCAACTCAGTTTCTCTCTCTTTGGACAGACCAAATTTTTGGAGTCTTAGTGTCAGGTGTCAGCATTGTAATGCAAATTGCAAGAATTGAGCTAATTCCACTCTTGAGGCCTATCTAAGCAGTGGGGACAAGATGATGTGGGGCTTTTTACCTGTGGAAAAAAACGAAAAAAAAAGAAAAAATCCACAATGGATGAGGGTAAAGTAGAACCCACTTCCTCACTGCATCAGAAGGGAAAGGAGAAAGTCCTTTCTGGTCTGGTTATTGTTATTCCTTGTATTTGTAGTCATGATTATAGAAATCTGTCCCATTTTGATGCGAAGAAAAAGCCACAGCCTTTTTGAAAGTTATGACACCAGCTTTCCTTACTGGATTATGCTGCTGTGGTTTTGGTCTTTTTTAGTCCCTTGGCAATATAACACTGATAGGGTTTCAATGATTTATTGGCAGTATTTTTGGGTTTAGTCTGCATGTTGACTTGCATAAGTAGTTTCAAATTCATCTTGTGTTCACAGGGTTCGTACCTCTTGGCAGCTTCAAATGACTTTGCCAGCAGAATCTGGACGGTTGATGACAATCGGTTACGGGTGAGTCCCTTGAAAGCAAAGCTGTGCTGAGGCTGTTCCTGTCTTGTGTTTCCAGTTTTGTTTATTGGGGACATGGCAGGTTTGGAAGTTGGGCATTTGCAGACACTTTCAGTAATTCTGTTTGCTAACAGGATTGTTATTTCTCTGCAAATTTCTGCCATGCAGCCCCTATCCTGGAAAAACCTTACTGTGTTATTGCAGTACACTTTTTGCATCCCTCTCTGGAAATACCACAGAAATCACAGTGTTAGGAGTTGGAGGGACCTTGAGAGATTGAGTCCAACTCCCCTGCCAGAGCAGTACCACTCAGTGTAGGTCACATAGGAACATCTCCAGGTGGGTTTGGAAAGTTTCCAGAGAAGGAGACTCCACAACCTCCCTGGGCAGCCTGGGCCAAGGCTCCCTCACCCTCATTGTGAAAAAGCTTTTTCTTATGTTTGCATGAAACCTTGTATGCCCAACTTGCATCCATTACCCCTTGTCCTGTCATTGGTCTTCACTGGGAAGATCCTGGATCCATCCTCCTGGCTCTCTCCATTTAGATATACATAAACATTATAAACGTTAATAAACATTATAAACATTATTGAGGTCATCTCTCATTGTCCTCTTCTCCAACCTGCAGAGCCCCAGCTCCCTCAGCCTTTCCTCATAAGGGAGATGTTCCAGTCCCTTCATCATCTTGGAGGCAGTGAAGCTAAAATCACAGTAAATTTTGCACTAACTCCTTACCTAAATGTCTGTGTGCAATGACTGTGCAGCAGGAGCAGAGAGGGATGCAGAGTGGAGTTTAGATCCCCCTCTCTGGGATTTCTGTGCTTTCTTAAGACAAAGTGGTCTTGATGGGATGATGTATTTCAGAGTTTGTGTTGCATATCAGGTTTGCTTTTTTCCAAACTCTGCTCCTATTCCCCTCCATTCTTCAGAGCTTTTCTTTTCTATTTCCTATGTTGAAAATTGCCTTCTGTAATTTGATAGTCCTCTGTTTTTTTTAAAAAATCTAACTAAATAGCAAAGATTTTTCTTGCTGTTCACAATGCTTACTTCAGTCATTCATTATCTGGTTTCTGATTTTGTATGTAAGTATTCAGCAATTTGAAGTGAGAGTGGTTCTTAGCTCTCACAGAACCTCCCCTGCAGATACAGAAATTTCTGGGGGGAGTTTTTCCTGACATCTTTGGTCATTTCAGCTTTCAGGCTTGAAAATGTAACAACAGCTTGAGACTAGGTACCCTGTTGTATGCTTGAGAGAAACTCATTATTAAAACCTGAAGGCACAGTTTTTATTTTCAGCATGCTTTAACCCCTTCTCCTCATCACTCCTGCAAGGCTGTATTGCAGACACCATCTCCCCATGAAACGTGGGCATATGGATAAGACCCCACAGGTTCCCTGAGCAGCTAGAGAAACTGCCACCAAAGGAGACCTGTGTCTCCCAGCTTCAGGCTGAACTCAGTGGTACTTAACACTCCTCCTCACTGTTAATCTTAGTTTAACTAGAACAGGTTTGTTGTTTTGCTTGTTTGTTTTTTCCTCCTCCAAGCAATCCCGTAGATGTGCAAATCATGATCTTAAGAGTCTTTTGAGTTAAGTAGCAGAATCAGGAAGCTGTGAGGAAAGGGCACAAGTGGAACTGGTTGATTTTACCATGTAAATCTCTCCTCCTCAGCACACCCTGACAGGTCACAGTGGGAAAGTTCTCTCGGCCAAGTTCCTGCTGGACAATGCCCGCATTGTTTCGGGAAGTCACGACCGGACCCTGAAGCTCTGGGACCTCCGCAGTAAAGTCTGTAAGGAAACCTTAACTTCTGTCTTTCACCATGTTCTGTGCTTCTGCTGAATGGAAATGGAAGTCTGCCATCAGCCAGGTTATTCCATCCTCTTGCTAGTCTAACAAAGCAAAAGCTAGCAGCCATGCTATGCGTGGAATCGGGTTCTTTCTGCCTGTCACCTGAAGTCAGAATAAGGAACTGCAAGTATGCAGGAAGCACTGCTAATGCTGTTGCACTGACAGTCGCTGTGTTCTGCCACTGTTTTTTTTTTACCAGGGTAGGTGTTTTAGTCTTCCACTAGAAAACTTAGAGACAGTTTATAGTTTTTAACCCTGAGGTGGACGGAAATGTCTCTTGGAAGTGTACCAAGAGTTTCAACATCTCAAATGAAAGAAATGCTAGGATCTAGATTTTCCTCTGGCAGTAGCACCTCATTTCCTTGTGTTTCTGCCTGCTGATGGCTTTTAATCCTGTTTGCACTGAGGGAGAAGTTGAGATTCAAAGTTACCTCGATACCTGCACCACAAACATAGGTCAAGGAGACTGTTTCATGTTGTTTAACAGTAGCAAATGAGTCTGAATAGTAATTTGGAAGTAAAGCTCCTGTTCTGAGAGCATTTAAAGGGGTGTTGGCCACAAAAAAGGAGGCAGAGAGGTTGTTGAATCAGGATAGTTCCAAGACAGAGTGTATCTGCCCAGTGCCACTGCTTGGGCACTGCCCTGTGTGGTGATTTTCTGTTCCTGTTTCCACCACGATGTACAGCATAAATTTCTGTGTCATTGTTGGTTTATCCTTTCTAGGTATAAAAACAGTGTTTGCAGGATCTAGCTGCAACGACATCGTGTGTACTGAGCAGTGTGTAATGAGTGGACATTTTGATAAGAAAATTCGTTTCTGGGACATCAGGTAAAGCTATTGGAAGAAGGCTGTTCGTGTAGGCATGGTTATGGGATTGCTGCCTTAGTATGATGTGAAGGAAGGAACTCTTCCTCCTGAGCTTCGAAGCTATTGACACTGTTACGATTTGTATTCTGTTAGGTGGGTTGGGGTTTTTTGGGAGGAGATACCAAGGGCATCCTAAAAGGCAGTCTTCTTTCTTGTATATATTTTGCATTGGTCACTATTTGGCACTCTTGATGCTGTGCAGAGGGTGGCGTGGTTGTGAGGAAAGTTATCTGGAAGTTCTTGGCTGGAAATGTTACCCACAAAGTCAGGTCAAGTTTGGGAAAGAATCAAAATGTGAGAAAAAACCAGTAATTCTTTTTCACCTGGACCCTGGCTTATTCTTTTTTTAATTTCTTTCTTTTTTTTTTTTTCCTTTCTGTCTCTAGAACTGAAAGCATAGTAAAAGAACTGGAGCTGCTTGGAAGAATCACAGCTCTGGACCTGAACTCAGAACGAACAGAGCTTTTGACCTGCTCCCGTGATGATCTGCTGAAGATCATTGATCTGCGGGTTAGTGCTGTCAAGCAGACATTCAGGTGAGTGTGTTCTCCACAAAAACATGGATTTCAGAACTTTGGATTGCTGATTGCCCTCTGTGTTAGAGCATTTTTCAGTATCTCCATGGAGAGAGAAGTCTCCTGGCTTTACTACGTGAGTAGCAAAGCTCTCTGTATAACAGCAGAGATCTGCTCTAGTGGACTTTCTCATTTACCTCTTCAAAGACAGCTTGGCTTAGAAGTCCTTGGCCTGAAGGAAAGAATTTCTTCAGATGCAATTGAGAGGAGGATGTATGAGAAATGTGAAATTGTGGTTAAGGGATACTGAATCTTCTTCCCAACGATGCAAGAAGTCTTAACCATGCTCTTTAGTGAGAACCTGAAGGTCCATCTTGTTATTAATGAACTCACAGTTATCTGATCTCAACTTTTCAGTGCCCAGGGATTCAAATGTGGCTCTGACTGGACGAGAGTTGTGTTCAGGTAAGGACCAATGTAAGCAAGGTATCTGATAAATCTTTCCCCAGCAAAAGTGAGTGATCTGTGATGCTTGGCTGCTTTGTCCCCATTTACAGCTAGAAAACCTGGAACAGAGTTTGTGATTTGCCCCTTGGTTGGGGTGTATCTGTAGATGTTGATCCACTATCTTGGAGACTTTCTGATTACAAAGTGCTCTCACATCTTAGTAGCTGGTAATACATGAGTTTTAAAAAGTTGCTTGCTTTGGAAGTTGAGGGTGAAATGATGATTTGTGTTGACAAATTGCTGACTTGAAAACTGTTTTCTGCCTCCTGCACCTCTCTGATCTCACAGCCCTGATGGTAACTATGTGGCTGCTGGTTCAGCTGATGGAGCTCTCTACATTTGGAGTGTCCTCACAGGGAAGTTGGAGAGGACACTTGCAAAGCATCACAGGTGAGGATAAGGTGGTCATATAGTCTCAAGTGGGGATCTGGGTTGTGAATCTTGCTGAGCTGTTGAAGAACTGTAGTACAGCTTATCAGCTGCTGTTGGTGTGTGAGAGTTGTTAATATGCAGATCCTTTGTGGATTCATGGCAGTATTCTCGAGATAGAAGTGAAGTTAAGTTTGTTATTGTTCAGCTTCTTGAACTGAGATTATTCTAATAAAATATTTTTGGTGTATCCAGGTGAAACTGTATCTCAGGTTTATTAGAAGTAGGGAGTAGAGAGCTAAGAAGGCATGGGGTTTTTTGAGTCCTGGGATGTTTGATTTCAGTGTTCAGTGCTGTTGTGGAATTCAGCTTTTTTGTAAACTTACACCTGGCTTCCATTTCAGTTCTCCTATCAATGCAGTTGCGTGGTCACCAGCGGGTGCCCACGTGGTCAGTGTGGACAAAGGAAACAAGGCTGTCCTGTGGTCTGAGTTCTGACTGGCTGGAGGGTGAAAGCAGAGCATCCCGTGCCTCTGAGCGTGGTGGTGCTGGTCCGTGGCTGAACAGCATGGAGACCCGAGCCCAGAGCCATCCTCAGTGGGGATATTGACAAGCACATGGGCTTCACTTTCCAGAGGGAAGTTCTAAAGCAACGGAGAAGGAGCCTGAGCCAGAGACTTCTTATGGCTGTAACAGCACTGTGGCACTCAGACTCGGCGAGTAATTAACTGTTCTGGATGGAGAATGCTACTTAGCCATGCCTTGATGTGCAGTATCTATGCACTAAGTGGAGCTGAAGATACTGGCAGGATTCCTCACACCAGACAGCTGTGCCAAATACCCTGTCACACAAATGAATCTACAGCACTTCTCTACATGGAAAGAAGTTACTGTGTATGCTGACTTAATACGTGTCCTATCTCCTGTGTTCTATTCTCGTGGCCTAGTTCAGGCATGGGGTGAGAAGATCCTGAAGTGCAGACAGGTCCTAGGCAGCCTCAAGTGTTGGAACAGCTTTTAAAGGTTGGGGCTTCGGCAGCTCTACCTTTGAGTGACCAGCTCAGGTCAGATCTGCTCCCATCCTGGCCCTGGTTCTCCAGCACTGTCGTGTGAGCTCTTTGTATCAGTTTCACCTGCTCTTAAGGCAATGGTCTGTTCTCCAGGACCTCTGCACCCTTTTGTTAAAATGCCCTTCAACACCTTGGGTGTCACAAAATAGGAAATTTTAAATCTTTTTATTCTGCAGGCAGTTTGGTTACTGGGTTTGAGGAGAGAGTTCAGCTTCTGTTGTGCTGCTGTGGTAAGGAATGTAGTCATACTATGACTTCACCACCAGAATATAAAAGTTTGGGCCCTTTTTCTGTTTATCCGTCCCACCCTGGCGGCTGTCAGTAGAACACAGGGGAGCAGTGGGGTTAAATCCCAAAACCATTGTTCTGGTGCTGGCAATTCCAGGCCACTTGCCCCCTTCTGAAGCACACGTGCAATATTCCTGTTTGTGCTGGAGCCTTCTGTGCTACAGAGCAGTGTCTTGGCTCTGTCCCTGTTCAAGCATCCAAACCCATGATGTGGCTCAGGGGGAGCTACCTGGCAGACCTTGATCCAGTCAAACCTTTCCACATTATCTGGGCCTCAAGACAAGCCACCAGCGTTTTATTGCCTTTTATTTGCACTTTATTTTCTTCTTTCCTGATAGTGTTTTACTAAGGAGGTGTGTTCTTTGGAGGGGCTGGATGGGGGGGTAGCTGCTATAACAGGCATCTCTTATAGCTGCTATAACCTGGCCTTTTGTTGAGACACTTTCTGCAGAGGGGAGTTAAGAGTATATGAGGCAAAGTTTTTATTTATTCAGCTGCCCATCAGATCTTGATTGTAAATAAACCTGTGTTCTGCTTTTAAACCGCCCCTCCAGTGCTTGGATTCATTTGTGTCTGCATGATCCTGTTCTGAATGAATGAAGATGGGAACCTGAAATATCTCTTTCTGTGCTGTCTGTTCCCAGTGAATTGGAGATTTGTGTTCAGCCACACTGTGGGATTTGGTGCAGAGGGGGAAAGAGGATAATGCTCTTATCTTGAAGTAGACATCTCACAGGTACAGCCTGGCCTTGGCCTATCTCAGGAGTACTGCCTTGAGACTGAAGGAGGCTTTGCTGTATGGAACGAGTGTCCTTGCCCTTGAAAACTTGATATATACTTGGATTTTTTGGATCAATTACCCGATTGAGGAAATTAGTATCTGCATTTCAGGCACTGCTGAAGACATTTTCTGCTGGCTGCTGCCTTGTAAGGTTGTTAATCCAGTAACAGGAGTTGCATGTTTCTTCAACAAAAACCCTTGTTGAAGAGAATGCTTCCTACTTCAGAGTCGTGAAGCAAAGCCTGCTGCTGTTTCTTGTACAAATTTTATATTTAATTAAGAGCCATCACTGGCCACCCTCCTGTTTTCTGAAGAAGCCTTCCCTTCAGCTTTTGGAAGCAAAATCTCTAGCAAGTGAGAATGGTGGCATTCTGAAGCATTTCTAAAGGTGCCAGAACCTTTTCTTCAGGTCTGTTGCTGTTGGCAGAAGGTCCTCCTTGAAAAACACCTACCAGGAGTCCAGGTGACCTTGGTTACTGTGGAAAAGCAGATCACTAAATGACAAGTCAGCATGATGCAAGATTATTGGGAGATTAAAATAATAAAAAGGGGGGGCTCTGCTGAGGTAGATGGGAATAGGTTTAGGGTGTTTATCATCCAGGCTGCTGTACTTCTATTTTGCTGTAGTATGCTCACAGACTCTTACACAAAGGGGTCTGTTTTGCCTGTTGATGCTGTTGCAAAGTAGGTGATAATACTTGAGGCTAATGGTTAGCTAAGACCTTAAGCATTCTAGATTAAAATTCCTCCAAGGTATGTAGGAAATTCTAGGGACTAATTTTAGCCTTTTTTTCCCTATAGCTTATTTCTTCTATTGCCCACTTTTCTGCTTCCTTGCAAAGGGAAGAAGAGAAAATGAAGGTGTCTGCTGTGCGGAGTGGCTGTTGTAGTTTCTCTGCTGAAGGTGGAGCTGCCCTCCAAGTGGTTTGGGAGGGGTATTTTGCTCCAGACCTAAGGCTGCATCAGGTAGTAGGAATGTTTTGGTGGGAAATGATCCTTTAGATCAAGTCCAACTGTTCCCCCAGCTCTGCCACCACTAACCCATGTCCCTCAGCACCACATCCACATGGCTTTGAAACCCCTCCAGGGATGGGGACTTTACCTCTGCCCTGGGCAGCCTGGGTCTGACAACCCTTTCCAAGAAGAAACTGTACCCCAGTTCTAATTTAAACCTTCCCTGGTGCAGCTTGAGGCTGTTCCTCTTGTGCCATCACTTGTTCCTTGGGAGCAGAGCCTCACCTCCCCCCTGGCTCCAACCTCCTCTCAGGGGGTTGCAGAGAGCCAGAAGGTCTCCCCTCAACCTGCTTTGCTTCAGGCTGAACACCCCAGGTCCTTCAGCTCCTCCTGGTTAGACCTGTGCTCCAGACCTTTCTCCAGCTCAATTGCTCTTCTCTGGAAACACTTCAGCCCCTCAATGTCCTTCTGGTCATGAGGGGCCCAAAACTGACCTCAGGATTTGAGATGCTGCCTCACCAGTGCTCAGCCCAGGGGAGCATCAGGAACTTTGTGTTGTGGTGGAGTGGCTTCCAAGCTCCCCTGAAGGTGTTTGCAGTGGCACCTGTACCTCCTGGATACTGGAGGAGGAGGAGTTCTAAAGGGGGTGTTGATTCCACCTTAGAGAATTGGTAATTCTGCAGTGGCAGCATTTAACAAAAACAGCTTTCTCCTTTTTGTCTTTGCACTGTATGACTGAATGGGAGGTCTTGGTTTGTGTGGGTTAATCTCTGGGGTCTCTTCCCTGCTTCTACAACCAGGACTTGGCTTTCCTTTGGGCATGTGTGAATTTCCATGTTGGAGGGCTGGTTGCTTTGCCTTTCCCAGAGTTGATTCAATAGAGTAGTGATTAAGCTCTGCAAATAACCCACCTCCAGTTAATAAAATATTGCTGGAATTTGAAAAGCACTGAAAGAGCTGAGGAACACTGTTTCTGTGTTAATTTTTTCAAGTAATTTGTGTACCCAGGCCACTATATTCAGCTAGATGGGGGAGATTGTTGGCAAAAAAAGGAAGCTTGATTTGTGACTGCAGGGTTGCCAGAGATGGAGAGTGCTTCTTGGGCTGGCAAGTGGAGAGGGTGTTGTGTCCTTTCTAATCAAACAGATGCAGCCCAGAGGAATGCTACAGCTGTTTGTGCAGCTTGCCAGCCAAAAATTGCACATCTTGTGTATAGTATCAAGACCAAATCCGGGGAGGGGGGGAGAAGCTGTTCTTGACACATTCATGGACAGAGAAGCTGAATTGATTGAATCTCTCTTCCTCTGTCTCACATCTTGGATGTTGTGCCTCTCTCAATTAATAAATTAAGGAGAGAAAGTGGACTAGCAACAAATCATTTTGCAATATCATGGCAGTGGGATGCTGGTGGAGCAATAATCTTAGTGATGATGGGACTAGGCCATTGCCCTCAGTGTTCAGGAGTCCTTTGTAACAGCATGTATTGATAGAGACTTGGTTTGGTGGTTATATTATAAACTCCCTTTCATAAATGGCTCCTGTCTCTTTAGCTTTTTCTCAGGCTGGATGGCTTGCAGCCCTAGCAGGTAAGAGACAGAGCTTTAGAATAAAGCTGCTTTCAGTAACTATCCTGTTGTAAATCTGTAGTCCTTACAAAGTGTGCCAGTATGACATTGTAGATCCTTTCACTGACCATCTGAGCTTCCTTAGGTAATCCTGGGTGCTGCTGACTTGACCACTTTCCAGTTGAATCTTAGCTCAGGCACAATATTTGCTCTTGGAGGGGGGTTAATTCCTGAAATCCTCAATGGACGCAACCAGAGACGTGCTTTCAAATCCCCTACAAATTGTCTTCCTTTGCCAAGTGGTTAGTAGTTCCCTCATGAAGAAGCATAGGATGCAACTACCTGGAAAATTCATCTTTCTTTGATGGTTTAGGAGTTCACCTCTTCATCCCGTGGCAGCTCCTGTGACACTTTGAACACAACAAGGTATTTGATGTTATTTTCTGGTTTGTTCATTTGGGTCTGCAGCAGAAGCAGGGTGTCTGCTCAGTAAAAAAAATATTATTCTGTACTTGGGGAAACCTACCTATAGTTCATAGAGATAGAAATGCTTAAACACAGGTAAGGTCTGTCTCTAATCCCTACCTGACTACCCCTCTTAGAAAGCTAAATGTATTTCCTTTTTCTGTGGTCTGTTGTTTGCAAGAAGGCCCTAGAAACTGCTTCTACTTGTGAAGCAGCTTTAAAATGGGAAAGCAACCATCAAAACATGCTGGCAGCAAATTGCCCTGTCAGAGCAGTGGGCTGCCTAACACACTAAAGGCATCCACATGGGGCTGATAGAGATAAGTGTAAGAATAGGGGATGTGTAGCATCATCCTTTTCCTGATGCTGCTCCTTGGCTTCAGAGTCATGTGGGGTTAAGGTTGTGCTAGATCATCCTGTCCTTCCCTATGAACGAGTCTAATCCTGTGAATCAGACCTTACAAGTGATTTCCAGAGCCTTCTGCAGCAACATGCTGGATTCCTGAGTCTTGTGGTGGTCTGTGGGGAATTCTTTGCTTTATTTTGAATTTGCTGCCTGATCACTTATTGGATTCTGCTATTTTATGACTTAGAAAAATTTAAAAATAATCCCTCTCTGCTTTGTGCTACTCAGGCTCTCTGAACATCTCTCTGGATATCTCTTGTGTCCTTTTGATCCTTGTTTTCTTACCCTTTATTTTTTTGCCCTGAAGAATCTAATTCTATCTGGTTTTTTTCCTTAGGTACATGCTGTTCCCCACCCCTGGTTATGCTTGTTACCTTTCTGGGCAGGTAGCTGGAGGCTTACGTTCTTAAGGTCCATTTGTTTTTGAGTTCAGTGCTACCCTGCTAGTAATAGGTTGCATGTGCTTCTGATTTAGGAAGATATAGTAGGACAGATGAGTTCTCATTTTGTGTTTGGTCTGAGTCCTTACCAATACATAACACCTTCTTAGATCTTTGAGCATCTGAGAGGTGGATACGTTGAGGGGTTCTAAACTCGAATAAATGACATTTTCTTTGTTCTTGATTTATTTTCTAGTAACTTCTCTGCTTATGTGGAGGCACTTTCCCTAAGCAATACCAGCTATAGCTGTGTGTGCCAGGCTACAGCTGTACTTCCTTTGAGGGCAAGACCTTCCACTTACCATCACAGAGTGTATGGTCTTTCATCATCACTTAACCCAATCTCCATCATGAAACACTCCCTCAACTTAATGTGGGCAGCTTTATTTTTGGGAACCCAGCACAGCCTGCCTGTGGGCAGCCCGTTCGCTCCTTCCCAAGGTTTCTCTCCATTCCTTCAAGGAGGTTCTCAACAGCCAGTGTCTCAGGACAGATGATTCTGTGCTGTGGCATATTTGCTACCGTGAAAGCCCAAAATAACAAGCAACCCCCCCTAAATAACCCAAACCCTGAAAGCAGCCAAACCCCAGATGAATTGGTATCCTTTATTTCCTATAGTGCATGCCATTATTAATGAGTGAGATGATATTCCTTCTTATCTCATGACAATTTAGAGCCTCTGATGAGAAGTCTTTGAGGTACCTTTTGAAAACAGATTACCTTTATCTGTACCCTCATAGTTTTCTTCACAAAACTACTCTCTACAAACTTCCCTGAAGAGTTATTTTTAAATATGTTGTTTGGTTGGTTATGTTTTGTTTAATAAGGAACTACTAAAATGAAAAGAACTCTGCCAGAGTATCTACTGAAATAGTCTTTGGTAAACTATACATGGGAGTGGAGTGCTTTACCCACCAAGTATAATTCTGCTTTTATCTCGCCTACTTATTTTTTCTGACATATTTCCCAGGACCTTTTGGGGCAGAAAAGCTTCATTCACCCACAGTCATATACCCACCTTTGACCATGAGCTGCCCTGAGTCCCAAAAGACAAGTGGGAAGAACACGAGTTTGGATAAACAAATTATCTTCAAAAAAAGCACCCGTGACAAAGCTGTGAGTACGATAATAATGGGTTTATATAGGCACAAGGTCTCACTTGTAGTTAGACTGGAAACTGATTAGAGAGCTCTTTCCTGTCCCCTTCATTTTTCTCTGAAGAAGGACCATGAACTGTATTTAGTTTGAGGGGATGCTGTAGAATTTACAGGGCAAGATTCTCATATATTGTAATACAACGGCAAGGTAACTCGTCTCTCGATCCTTCTGGGTTGTACTGCTGGTAATTGTTTAAAACAAAGCTGATTCATTGTCTTTCCACCCTGAGGAACCAAAAATCTTTAAATCTGATAGTTCATTGACCCATGCACAGGTTTTTACATTGTACTTCGGAGAGTTGTTCTACATCAGGTCTTCAGTTCTGGTGTCCTGAAGTACATGAATAATCCTGTTGAGTCTGGTGGGGATTGCATGATGTTTTCTGGGGAAAATAAATCCATTTTAAACAGAATCTCTATGAGTTTTGCTGTGTGTTTCACCACCAACACAGCCACACAACCATCAACACTTCGTAGTTCAACCATGTTCATCTTCTCCCTGCAGCTGACTGTCTACCTGGGGAAGCGGGACTTTGTTGACAACGCAGGGAATGTGGAACCTGTAGGTAAGTCCACAAGGATATGTGCTGCCCCTCTTGCTCTCTCAACACTAATTATCCTTGGTCAATCTTTTTTGGTTTTGCTTTCTTTCAGATGGTGTTGTGATGGTAGACCCTGCAGTTATCAAGGACAGAAAAGGTTGGAGGTTTTACTCAACAAATGTTTCGGAGATTGTTAGTCTGCTGCTAGTGAGGTGCTGAGGGAGAATTTCTGTTATTATTTTAAGGATACAAATGTAATTCTCTTCCTCACTGAGTGGGCCTCTTACTCAACATAATGTATGTTCTTACAAATGGGTGTGAATGCTTCTGGGGCCATACAGCAGTGGTGAAATGGGTATCCCTAGCTCTGTCGTGCAGGAGGGTTTTACATCCCATGCTGGCTGCAGTGCTGGCCTGCTGCAGGCTTTACCTCTCCTGTGCTTCTTTCCAGTTTATGTGTCCCTGACCTGTGCATTCAGGTATGGCCGGGAAGACATTGATGTGATGGGTCTCACCTTCCGACGAGACCTGTTCTTCTCTAGGGTCCAAGTGTACCCACCTGCTGACAAGCCAGGGTCACTCTCCCACTTGCAGGAATCTTTGCTGAAGAAGCTGGGGAAAAATGCTTATCCCTTTTTCTTTACAGTAAGTATCTCCTATGAGCCTCTGACCCTCTTCTTGTGTGTTATTATCAGGCCTCTGAAACCTGGTGATAGACAGATGACAGGGATTAACAGTGAATCCCTGTTATGCAAACTTCCAGTTTTGAGTGACAAGCAATTTTATTTTTCCCTTGCCATCCTAAGTGGTCAAGTGAAAAGGCAAGGAAACATGCAATAGCTTTATGCTAGCAACAGCTCCAAAAAATCCTTGTATTCCCCACTCCTGATGGGCTGGAATACTTTGTACCATTGCCCCAGTGCAATTTGGCATGTGAGGAAGTGCCAAGCCCTTTCTCTTTAAAAATTGCATGGATCAAACAAGTGGAGAAAAAGGTCTTCCATCTGACCAAATGTTGTCAACAGGTGACAGCTGATGGCCAAATGCCCATTCTGACAATACTTACAGTGTCAGTGCAGTAACAAAAGTAGTGTCAGTGACATGTCAGCCATGGAACTCCCTAGGAAGATCCAGGATGAAATTCACGTGCTCTGAGACAGCAGCAAATATTTTGGGATGATCCTGCAAAGTGGGTTGGTGCCTGTCATAGTGTTAGTAACCACTCAAAAACAACCTCATGATCTTCAAACTGCCAGAGTCTCCAGTGGGGTGATGGCGTTGTCTCCATGAGATACCTTGCAGCCTTCCCAGTGGGTGTATGGAGCTGCTGCCCTCCCCAGGCCAGGCGTGAATGGACACTGCCTGGCAGCTGGCTGCTCTTCATGGCCATAGTTGTGTTTGTGACACAGAGATGCTTTGCTCAAGCTTCAGCCCCATGTGAGCAGCACTGCTGTGGGCCATAGTGATTGTTTTGGGTGGGGAACAAAATGTTCCAGCTTCTACTCTAAGCTGTACCTCTAGGGCTCTGGTTTTTAGACCAGGAGCTTCACATGCCTGGATTTGTTTTATTTTTTTCTCTTCCCTATCACCCTCCTTCCTTGGCTATTGGTGTATTTTGGAACAAAGGGACTTAGAATCATAGAGTCCCAGACTGGTTTGTGTTGGAAGGGACCTTAAAGATCATCTAGTTCCAAGTCCTCTGCCATGGGCAGGGACACCTCCCACTAGATCAGGTTGCCCCAAGCCCCATCCAACCTGGCCTTGAACACTTCCAGGGAGGGGGCAGCCATAACATCCCTGGACAACCCGTTCCAGGGCCTTAGCACCCTCATAAGAAAGAACTTCCTCCTCGTTTATACAAGGTGAGTATAAGGCCCAGTATATCAAAGCTCCCAGCTCAGTCAGAACTGAGTCAGAACAGTTACTACATCCCAGCAAGGGACCTGTTGTCTTCAGGATTGCTTTGCACTTTTTGTGAGCAATACATTGTAATTACAGTATCGCAGAGTTGGAAATCTTTATGATATTGCTTTGGGGTCTTTTTCTCTTCTTCCTCCCACAGTTCCCAGATTACCTGCCTTGTTCAGTCTGTCTGCAGCCTGGACCTCGTGATGTTGATAAGGTGAGACCAGTGGGACTCTTGTGCTTATTGTGGTTGAGGAAAGTCTTATGGAAAAAGTCATGTGAATTTATTTGGCTGGTTTGAGAGTGGAGCTAGGTGATCCTTGCACTTACTGTGCTCTGCCACAAATGGCAGGAGCCCAGCTTCAGAGCCACAGATGTGTGGCACAGGTTCGGAATCTGAGTCCTCAGAATAAGAAAGGGAATCTAGTTAAAGAGCAGCAAAACTACTAATCCTGCAATGATTGTAGATTCCGGAAGGGCCCCCCATGATTTGTGGGTTGGCTGCACATAAAATGATCATAGCTGTCAGGCTACGTGAGGGGGAAGGAGACTGAGTGCCCAAAATCTCACAGATGGCTGTAAAAAGCATATGTTAAGACCTGCTTCCAAATTAAAAAAACTGCAGAGAAGGGCTGGCTTGCACATGGGTGTAAACAAAACAAAAACCTTGGAGTAGAAGTCACCAAATAATGAGATGTTCTGTAAGCTTTCTGACATAATTTAAAATACTCTTTTTATAATTCACTATATTCTCTTCTGAACAGCTGAGCTAGACTAATAACTGGGACAGGTGGGATGCAGGTTGTGCCATAGAGAGAAGTGTGATTTTTGTTTAGCAAAAATCCCCATATTGCCCTGTAGATAGTTATCTGGGTCTCATATATGTCCCATGGCAGTATAAACCAATTAAAACAGAGGTCTGATTGGCTCCTAGACATGGGAAGGAAGAAGGTTGACCCTATGTTAGTCTTATATCCCGTAGAATGCTGTGACCTGCCATGCTGGTCTCACCAAAAGCCATGTGGGAGTAGGGGCATCATCCTTCAGAGGCTGGGAATTAAGCCTCCTTTCTCAGAAGCAGCATGGAACAGGTGGATGCTGCCACTTCAGTTAGCAGGGATCTTCAGTACAACAGTGGGAGATCAGAAGAACAGGAGTCTGCAAGTTTCTGTTGTACAGAAAGGTACTTAAACACCTGCAGATGTTCTTGGCTACTGACACTGGTTTCACAGCTGTCTTCTTTCTCTCTGGCAGACCTGTGGGGTGGACTTTGAGGTGAAAGCTTTCTCAACAGAAAATCTGGAAGAGAGAATTCGTAAGAGGTAACAGAACATGTGGGTCTGTCCAGCTTTATCCTTAAAGGGGGTGGGTGGCTCAGTAATGGTTGATTGTTCAGCTTTGACCCACTCGTCAGTGGACTCCAATAAGCACGTGTGAATGCCAAGCACAAAGTGTCACCGTGTTGTCCTCTGCTGCTTCCCAGGGACTCCGCACGTCTGCTGATCCGTAAGGTGCAATACGCTCCGGAAAATCCAGGCCCCCAACCTTGTGCGGAAACCACCTGGCAGTTCTTCATGTCCAACAAGCCATTGCACTTGAAAGCTTGCCTCAGTAAAGAGGTGAGGAGCTTGTCTTGGGGCTGTGGACATCACACCAGAAGGCTGTGCTGCTCTCCAACGAGATCTAGACAGGCTAGAGAGGTGGGCAAAGTGAACCTGATGAAGTTCAGTAAGGACAAACGCATCTGGGTAAGAATAACATCAAGCACAAGTACACATTAGGGAATGTCCTGCTGGAAAGCAGTTCCATGGAGAAAGACCTTGGAGTCCTAAATTCTCCCTAAGTTAGCAATGTGCCCTTGTGGCCAAGAGGGCCAATGGTGTCCTGGGGTGCATCAGGAAGAGTGTGCATCAGCAGGTCTAGGGATGTTCTTCTCTCTTACTCTGCCCTGGTGAGACCATGCCTGGAATACTGGATCCAGCTTTGGGCTCCCCAGTTCAAGAGAGACAAGGATCTACTGGAGAGAGTCCAAGGGAGAGCTATGAGGACGATGAAGGGACTTGGGCATCTCTCCTATGAAGAAAGACAGAGAGAACTGGGGCTGTTCAACCTTTAGAACAGAAGGCTGAGAGGAGATCTTCTCAATGTCCATCAATATCTGAGAGGTGGGTGTCAAGAGAAAGAAGCCAATCTCTTTTAGGTGGTGCCCAGTAATAGGACAAGGAGTAATGGGTTGAAGCAGGAACATAGGAAGTTCCACCTCAACATGAGGAGAAAGTTCTTGCCTGTGAGACTGAGGAAGCCCTGGTCCAGGCTGCCCAGAGAGGTTGTGGAGTCTCCTCTGGAGATTTTCCAAGTGTGTTCCTGCTGTTCCTGCTCTGGGTGATCCTGCTTTGGACTAGATGATCTCTAGGGGTCCCTTCCAACCCCTAACATTCTATGATTCTGTGATAGCACTGGTGTCCCAAGGTGCATTTTGCTACCCAAAGCAGCTCCTCCATATGTTACACAGATGCCTCAGCTGAGGCTGTCCTGGTCCAGTGCTCAAAGGCTCTGATGTCACTTCTGTCAGTAGCTACTGTCAGGGCAGGCTGAGACCCCATTACAAGACACAGCTGAGGATACATGAGACATTGGCAGAAGGGTCATGAACCATTGGGAATGTTTGTCTTGCCTTACCTGGCCTCCAAGATTCGCTCTGGGGGGCACCAAAGGGGTTTAGGGCTCAGGAGAGGCCTCCTCTTGGCTGGATTTCTGAGCACCACATTCCCTCTAGGTGTATTACCATGGAGAGCCCATTCCAGTCACGGTCACCATCAACAACAGCACAGACAAAATGGTAAAGAAGATCAAAGCCCAGGGTATGTTTTTGCTGTTGCTTGGGATTCTTTCAGGGCTAAAAGGTTGAATGGTGGGAGGGCTGAAAGACATCAGTAATTTAGTGCTTGCAGCAGCTTAAGCGTGGGACAAGTCAGGAATTTGTCCCTTCACCCTGTCTGTTGGTGTTTCTTTGCTTTTCATCGAGTAAAACACTGCAGCCTTGTTCCTGACTCTCAGGGCTACTTGTGTGGCTTCATTTCAAGCTCCAGGATGTCCCCTCTAGTAGAGAGAAAAGGTCTGGCACCTGCAGAGGGCAAGGCAGATGCTGGAGGGACAAACCCAGCTCATTTTGTGAGGTTGGTGGGAAGGGCTGCCCTGTTGATGTGATGATCCTCCTGACCATGAAGGTGTCCAGGGTGCAGATGGTTTTGCCTGGAGTCTCAGGAACATCTGGCAATGGAAGAACAACTGCTTTGCCAGCAGTTCCTCCTAAGGAAGCTGAGGGCAGAGACTGAGTTTCAGAGGAGTTCCAGTACTGTGCCTGTGTTTTATCTGTGGCACGGCATGGTTCCATTCCAGAAGCCCCATTGCACTTGGACCTGTGAAAGACAGCCTGAGAGAAAGGATAAGAGAGAGAAGGGAGCAGGGCTGCTGAGGTTATTGCAAAGCTCTGTATTAAGAGAAAGCCAACTCAGTGTTGGTCTTGAATATACTGTCTTGTAATTCCCAACTATTTTTAGGCTGGCTTACCTTTGTCAGGCTTAAAAAGATCTTGTTGATCTCCAGATTCTCTCCTCATCGGTTTTTAGTCGCAATTACCCCATTGGTTGGTGTTTGATTGGAGAATAGAAGCCATTTATTATCAGAGGCTCTTGACTGCTGCTTGGTGTCCAGTCTACTGAATACAAATGCATTGGCTATAGGTGCACACAAGATACCAGTGATAGGGATAAAAGTGGACAAGCTTAAAGAAGAAGGACATGTTTATAATGGGGAGAGCAGGCCCCCAGGGGAAACTATAGGTTATTGGCTGGCCCCTTGTGTGCTCTTGGCCTTATCCAGGTCAGGCTGTCTGACCTGGTGATCCCTTCTGGCTCTAAATGGAGGGGGCTTCCTGCTGTGCTCCTCATGTCCTCCATTCCTGAGGCTCAGGGTGTTGTCTCTGAGGTGTATGCACAACTGATTGCCTGCTTTCTTCTTCCTCACCCAGTGGAGCAGGTTGCCAATGTGGTTCTGTACTCCAGTGACTTCTATACAAAAGTGGTAGCTGCTGAGGAAGCACAGTGAGTGCATGCTCTGATTACCCTGTCTTGCTCATTCACACTCCTTTAATTACCTTCCTTCTCAGTAATGGTCAGAGAATCACTTGCTCTTTTGCATTGCACTGCACTGACAGTGCACATTGGACTTGGCTTTGTGAGGAGAGAGTGAGGAGAGTCCAGATGTGGGGGTTTTTTGTTTTGTTTTTGTTTTTTCTCTGTAGCTTAAGGACATGTTTTCTTTAGTGATCTGGTCTTCTAAACTAGGATTTATTTTGAAAAAAAAAATGCAGGGTAGTTTGACCTACTTTGGAAGCCTGCTTTGATGTGAAATTAATAATTTTCTGCAAGTGCTTGTTCCTTTCTGTTGACTACGACGGGGAATTTTTCTTACTAATTTAAATGTAGACATCTGCATTGTAGACAAGTAAATCTGGACAGATAAATTTCACTCTTAGCCATCCAAAAGAATGCAGTCTAGTTTGAAATTCTCTTGGATGTGTAGCACAGATCAGAAAGAGTATCACTGTCCTCTTCTCACCTGCTGCTTCTGTTCAGGGAAAAGGTGCAGCCAAACAGCAGCCTGACCAAGACACTGACGCTTCTGCCCTTGCTCGCAAACAATCGGGAGATCCGGGAAATAGCTCTGGATGGAAAGCTAAAGGATGAGGACACCAACCTGGCTTCTAGTACTATGTGAGTAGAGTTTTAAATGGTCTTAGCTAGTGGAGGGGTAGAAAGAAGAGGGGAGAATGGAGGAGGTGCTCCTGTCAGGAGTTTGCATTGTAAATGTGTGTGGGGATGGGTCAGCCTAAGCTGTGTGACTTAGCCTCGTGTTCCTTCAGGGTAACCCATGGTCACCACTTTGGAGAGGCCTTAGCTGTACCTGAGGAGCCTGGCTGTGCAGGATAGGATCTTCCTGTTCCAGCCATGCATTGTCACTCTGCTGCTCTGCCTAACACTTCTGTCTTCTTGTCTCTGGTAGCATTAAGGATGGAATAGAGAAGACAGTGATGGGGATTCTGGTTTCCTACAAGGTCAAAGTGAAGCTCACTGTTCCAGGGTAAGACTAACAGGTGTTTTGCTGCATCTGCAGAGAGTTAAGAGAGGGGAGTGTGTGTGTTTCATTGATGAGTGGGGACAGGGCAGGACAGTCCAACCTCAAGAAAGGGCACATGGTGTGGAATTTCAGATTCTCACTCTAAAGCATGAACTGCTTGGAAATCAGTCTATCCAAAAATCCTATCCTGAGCCAGAGGCATTGGGTTACCTTCCCTGGATACCTCATGACTTAACAGCTGAAGTATGAACCTCTGACTTGGAGTGCAATTTTTTGTTTCAAAGCCAAAACTTATTTTGTGAGAACTGAAGTGAAGCTTTGTGTGAGCCTTGATGTTGGCATTCTTGTTCTCCTAGAGCAGAAAGTAGAGATATCTTCCTGCAGTTCATAAATACGGTAGCTCAGGTTCTGTACTGAGCCAGCTTTCTGGGAGGAGCTGATACTGTCAGAATGAGCATCCAGTGCAAAGGAGGACAGATATAGCTCTGGTGATAGTCACTGTTTGCATTTGTATTGCTTTCAGCTGTGTGCTTTCTAGTATAAACATGAGTCAATCATTTTCCTAAAGCATGACAACATGCTGCTGCCTTCTCTGGTCCTCTGAATACTCTTATCCTTTAGCTCTCAGAAATGGAGCCAGGACCAACACTTGGTCAGGAGTTCAAAAACTTAAGACTCTTTCTCCATGGCAAGAACCTGAAAAATGAAAATTAACTTTTTTTAAAAACAGTCTAGTTGGATGTTAAGTTTTGTGGCAAGTAAATAGTATATGAGGAAGGTGATTTCAATAGTGCACCAATAAAACAGCATTAGGTAGGGCACTGAAATGGAAGGGCACTAAATATTCTTGTGTTTTTCTTGCTTTTTTTTCTCTAGCATGTTTGGAGACCTTACTTCCAGGTAATTGTCATCTTCCTTTTCAGATCATGCAGTCATTGTTGTTAATTTGTCTTTTTATGCTCTTCCCTATTCCCTTTCCTGCCTTCCCCCCCCCCAAAAAAAAAACCAAAAAACTATCTCCTGCTTTGACAAAAATAAGCAGTCTGTGCATTCAGCTGTGAAAATGAGGCAGTTAAAAAATATCTCTTATTTTTTGTACATGCAAGTACATTCAGCACATAATGAATCCAGTTTATTAAAGTGGGTATGCTTGGGATGTTTGTGGAGAAGCCAGAGTTTAACTCTCTTCTTAGGGGAAAATTATGATTAGAAAAATGAAAGAATGGGTGAAGCTGGAGCTCAGGGCTTCATCTGGCCTGAAGTGGTGGGAAGGGCACTGGACCAGGCATGAATGGAGCTGCAGATCTGATGCATTCTGTCTTCTCTCCAAAGTGAAGTGGGCACAGAGCTGCCGTTTCGTCTCATGCACCCCAAACCTGAGGAAAAGAACCCAGCAGGTCAGTTATGCCTGGTTTTTTTTTGCCTTTCTTTGTTAACAGACTAACATGAGATTTTAACATCACAAGCCTTTGCATGATTGTTCTGCAGGAGGCCTTTAGACTCAACAGGATTCCAGTATGGGGTCTGCTCTGTGTGGTGCATGCATGTGTGTGTGTGTGTATCTAAATCTCTAGGCAGAAAATAACAGGGAGAAGAGATGCTATGTTGAGAGAAGGTGGAAATTAGTTGTTTTTTGTCTTTCATGTATGGAATCACAACTCAAAGCAAGGCTCAAGGCTTGAGGAATCACAGCACAGTTAAATGTCGTGACTACTGTGCAAAATGTCCTGAATTAAGCTGCCAGCAATCCCCAGCCAGATTCCAATATAGCAAATGAGTATCTACAACAGAAAACACCTCATCACCTGAGCACTGTAAAAAGCAGAATACTTTTGATCAAAGAGTTGGTAAAACTGATTGTGATTTAGTCCCTGTTAGCTTGATGTGGCATTGACCCCAGCGTCTGTGGTGTGGCATTTTCTCTCAGTGGGTATCTGAGCAAAATGTCTCTTCAGTGTCAGTAACTGGAAGTGTGGGAACTTTAAAGCAGTATAAGGAACCAGCCTTCCCTGGGCACGTTGAGGCTTGGGATGAGATGCCAAAACTGCCACCGGTATTGAGCATCTGTGTTCTCCTTCCACTTCCTTGCATCCTGGGTGACTTTACTCTCCTATGCTGAGCACACACAGGCTGCATTTTGCTTGCACTGATTTGGGAGCCTCCTGTACAGCATCTGAAATGGAACACAAAACATTGTGCTGGCTTTTCAGTGTTAAGGCTGTTAGAGATGAGACATCTTGTCCTGCCCTCTGTGTTCAGACAGAATTGTATGGGTTTCAAATAAAAACCCATGGCTTCTCTTGCACTGCTTCTCTCTTTTTTTTCTTTGTGCCTGAACTTTCCTAAAGCTGCTATATCTAGGAACATAAGCACTGGAAGAAGATGGAGGCTATCAAAGGAGTTATTCCAGGATAGGTGCAGTGTTCTGTAGTAGGAAGCGTTGGAGTGAGGTGACTTTAGCCCTTATTGTGTAAGCAAGGAGAGAGACTGGTGATGCTCTCCACACTCAGTTGCTCTGGTTGGGAATGAGTTTGCTAATTATGGATGTGCTGGAGTGGACAAGGGAAGATTTCTTCATTTCACTTTGAGAACTGTGCCATAGGAAACTCTTGCTGGCCTCTGAGGCCAGACCAGCTGTTCCCTGAGGTGGAAACTGGGTCTTCAGCATTGGTCCATAGGACTGGTAACATTGGATCACCTTGGAGAAGCTGCCATGAAGCAAGTGCTTTTCCTGGCATGGCTGTGCCCCTGCTGTGGGTTTCACTTGTGTGCTGCAGGGCATCAAAGCTCTGCCCCAAAGCAGTGACAGGGACATTGCTGCACTCTTGATTATGATCTCAGATGGGTGACATCTGTAGGAGAGCCACGGTGGCAAGGGGTTTCCAGTGCCTCTGGTAACTTGCATACCCCTGAAGCATTTCCCCCAGACCTTCCTGCAGCAGATCCCCTGCTCAGGAGCTGGGTGAGAGGCTGGGCTGGCAGGAGTGGCCCCAGGGTGGCTGGTGAGGGGACATCTGGTACTCACAGGAGCAGAGGTGGCAGCTGGGGGCTGCATGGCCTGGAGCTTTCTTAGATATGGAGAAAAGCTTGAAAACATCAAACAGGGATCATCCAAAGGCAATTGTAAAGACTTCCACATTTTTTTGAACGGTCTGCGTTTTTTTTACATGATGTTTTTTATGTTAACAGTGTCACAACCCTCTTTTTTTTGCCACAACTTGTGCTCCAGGCAGATAAGTCTGTCAGAAGAATATGTACTATGAGGGAAAATGGAATTTGGTCAGTTTTCCCTTCTAAGATCATTTCAAAGGAGAGCTGATACACTCCTTTATGTAGCACACTCCAAAAGCTGTGGGCAGAAGACTTCACAAGGGAAATGGAGAACTGCAATATTTTTCAGATCACTTCCCCCAACACATCCTCTTCCCAGAGGCACAGCCCACATATTGTTTACTACATCAAAGTCCCCTCTGAGCTCACTGTCAGGAGACAGCTCTGGTTTCATGCACTTTGTACAGACATAACTTGTGAGTTTCTTACAGAAAAAATGCAGGTAACTTCAGGAGCTTATACCATGGGAAAGCTCTACAAATGGTTAACTCAAGAAATAAATACTTTCTCTTAAAAGAATATGCTGTAACACGACAGAAAACTCCTCTGAAGTCTGTGTAGCTGACATGGTAACTCTGCTGGAATGTGGTGTCTGAGCTCATTGCTGGGAATAAAACAGCTTCTGATACAAAGCCGGTAAACCAAAACATTTTCCAGCTCTATTAGCTGGCAGCTTTCCATGCCCTGAGCCTAATCACACTTCCCAAATCTAAATTCATGCTTTTCAAATTTTTATTCTACCACCTTAGTTCATAAAATCTCAGAAATAAGATGTGCTTCATTGGTGAAATCCTGTCTCATTTGGAATCAAGAGACTCAAGACTTGATTGCAGAGATGGATCTTTAACGAACAGTGTTTAGGCTCTGCAAAAGATGGAATTTTTCCTTGTTGGCTTGTCCGGAAGCTTCTGCAGTGAGTGCATGCAAGAGTGTGTGCAAAGGGAATTTTGAGATCACTCCTTATCTTCTTTTTCCGTGCCCTTTTGTTTTTACTGCTGAGTCAGTAGTAACCAGTTTGCCTGCTGTGCCTCCCTGCTTGCTTGACTGTCACTTCATCTTTAGACATAGCTGGGAGAAAAGAAAGAAGTCGAAGCAACCATCTTATAGAGTTGACACACTTCAGGACATGCTCTAGTGGGCATAGTGATAAAGATATTGTTAAAGATGTTATTTTACTGGGGGGTAGGTGGGACATTGGAGGTTGGCTGCGGTGCTCTTAGAGGTCTTTTGCAACTGTGACTGTTCTGTGATGTTGTGATTCTGAAGTGGGATTAAAAAAGGCCATGTGCTATTTCTTCCTTGCAGTGGGGTAATATGCATTTCCCTTTAGGTGATTTATGGCAAAAGTAAATTAAACCTATAGCATCAGTGTATTTAATCATGCAGGGCCAATCTGAGCATAGGGAACCTCAGGAACAGGAGATCATCAAGAACATGGTTTAATTTTTTGAGGGCCAAACTGGGGCAAGTGTGATCAAGAGCCGTGTGCTTTTTTTCACAGGAGATTGCTTTGTGCTGCTTATTTGTCTGTAAGTGACTTCTGAGGCATTCATCACACAGTAAAAAGCAGCTCTGCCAGAGTGCATGCTACTGCAGGTTGCTTTCTTTTGTATGCCTGGAGGAGACAGAGGGGAATGGCTTCCTACCTTTCCTTTCCCATGTTTATTTATATCCTCCTTCTCTTGGACTTTTTGTAGGCCAGCATTTGCATGTTCCATGTGTGCTGGTTTTGCAACTGGTTTTGGCCCCACGTGGTTTACAGGTGATTATTTTCAGGCGAAGCAGCTCCTGTCACACTGGCAGTCTCTTTTCTGCCTGTTGGCAAAAATGGATAGGGATCTGTTTCTGTTAAAGATAGATTCGGATTGGGCTGTGTATCTTCATGCTTCCCAGACCTTCCTCCGTCAGCAGTTAGCCCAGAAGCTCCTGCTGGGTTTTTCTCAAGGCTGTGGTCTCACTGTGAGTTCTTAGGTTCAGGGTTTTCCTGCACCTCTGCTGATGTTTTATATTTTGTGGCCCTGTGTCTTGGACATTGGCCTTTGTCCTGGCTGTTGTTCAGCAAATGGCCATTAATCAGCTCCCTTGTTAAACTTGTTTGAAAGGGATGGTTTTGAGAAAGTCATGTTTTGTCCCTTTAATATTGAAGCTATACCTGCTTTGTATTGGAATAGTAATTTTCAGAAATTCAATAATTTTTAAGCACTGTAGTGTCTTGAAAAATAACACAGCCTACTCTTTATTCTCTACTCGTCCTCTAAAGTTAAGAGAGGTTAAAAGCAAGCTTATAAAGAAAATTGCCATATGCCACAGCTTTAATTATATGGAATAATTTCTGTGGCTGCATAATAAAAGCTTCCAGAAAACCCTCTGCAGAGAGTATGATGACGTTCTGGAGCCTTGTTGATCCTTGAACACAGCCCCCTCCCATCCCAAGCCACAGAACAGTGGCTGGGCTGCCAGTTAAAAAAAAGTCTACCCATTTTCAGGGTACTGAGAATTTTTCAGTGTTATAATGGTAAATAAGCCATGGGAGACCAAGAGAACTACGTGGTGTGGGCCCAACTCCTGCCAGGGTGCTCATGTAGCCATTTAGCATGCTGTGTGTTGGTGTCACAGCCTGAAGGTAAAGGAGTGATCTGTGAATGTCATCTGAACTCCGAGGTACAGGATAAGCATTACTGTGCTGCCTCACTGACTGTGTATTGATTGAGTCAGCATTTATCTGCCAGTAAAGTATATGACCAACTTAAACAATACCTATTTTTCCCCCTCCACCCATGTTAAGTTGGCTTCAAACTGCATTTGTGGGCATCGCTCAGCTTCACCCACACCGCTGATGTCACTGTTCCCATAGTAATCGCTCTACTTAAAGAGGGGAAAGAGCAGGCTATTTAAAGAATAGAAATTGGAGGAAAATGAAATGTGAATGATGCTTTATGTGTTGAAACTGTTTAAAGTTCTAAATATTTCCATTTCAATCAAGCATGCATGCCCTGAGACTTTCCAGACTTGATCTTGGCTTCTGCAAGTAGAGGAAACCGTCCTTCCTGAGTCTGGATAGACACCATCACGACTTTGTGATCCATCCCTAGAGGCATTTTAGCTGGAGTGGCCTTGTTTGGCATGCTTTTAATGATGCTTTTTTCCAGCAGTGCAGATCACCACTTGTTGCTCATTATTTCAGCATGGGAGTTCTCCAGGTAGAAAGTTATCCAGGCACTGAAGCATCCCAGATCCCTGATGACTTCTGTAGCATGGTGGCCTAGGTGTGCTGTGCTCCATGACCTAAAGTCATGAGAAGTAAGCCAGTGAAGAAACTCTTACTTGCTAAAACCAAAGTAGCTGTGAGAACAAAAAAATCCCTGCCCCACTTTATCACTGCAGTACTGTCTGTTCTGCTTATTTTAGGCTGTACTGAAAACATAGCTGTGCTAGCAAGCAGGATTCATTACAGCATAGTTAGCAAGGATCCTGTCAAAGAAACACAAGTGCCAGAGGTCTCAGGATTATATTTAGGCGAGGATGAAATCTGTAGTATTGTCTCAAGTGATAAACTGTCCATTGAGAAACCACGAAGGCCTTTCTGACCTCAGCTGATTTTAATATGTTCACATTTATTGAACAAGAATGTCATCTTCTCATCAGCTGACTACTTAAATTTCAGTGGCAGACCAATAGAGACTGACACCACGTCACTCATGCACAGTCATTGCTGAGCAGAAGTTTGTGCACAGATGTCTATCACATCTGTGACTGTGAGCAAACATAAATGGGAAAATCTCTCCTTGTTTCTCAGTCCTCCTGATGTCCTGGGCTACATTGCCAGAGTGCTTTTCCATTCAGAACATCAAGTTCTGTTTCTTCAGGTGCATGTACACACATTTTGAGACTTCCTGGAATTCTCCTTATATTGCTGCAAATGTCACTGTTTTTTCTTGTCAGTTTATAATTTTTTGCTGGTTTAGCACCAACTGTTCTAACTACTTGCTGTGGGTTTTTTTTCCTCTTTTGCTGCATGCTGATGACTGCAGGGAAGTATGGGTAAGTTTCTTTAATGATATTTCATTCTTACTGCAGTTTTGCATTGACTTTTTGAAAACTCCTCAAAATTGTACAAAAATCCACATGGCTCAAAACAGACAAGCTTAAATCCAGAGTTGGTTAGTGTGGCTTGACAAATTACTGCTATCAGTTGAACACCAGTGACTGACCATATGAAATTAGTTTAAGAGAACATGTTTTGCCTTACAGTTGGAGGGGGGGAGATGTTTGTGGCCAGCTGATGCTCTGTAGTTCTAAGTTTCAGCAGCACTATACGTTTGACCATGTACCCATATTTTAGAACAGAAGGGATAAGGATGAAAGGTTTTATGTTTTATTTTGAGACAAAGACTTGTTCAGGCTGCAGACTATTCAGCTTGCTGATAAATATATATCTGGAGTGGACATGGTTTGGTACAGGTGACAAACTCCTCATTTTGTGTCCTGACTTGCTCAATCAACTGCTTTTCATACTAGTTAGAATACCACCAGTGAAGATGGTGCCTGTGGGAATGTGATCTAAATCCTTTGAAAGGCTAAAAGAAACATTATCAGAGTCTGCTCTGGGCTTCTCTTCTTTCTCCGGTATGTTGGTAAAAAAAAAAATAATTGCTACCATGCTTTTGAAAGACTTGTGTTTCTTTCATTTCAGTGAAGCAGAGCTGGTATTTGAGGAGTTTGCTCGTCAACAGCTCAAAGATATGACTGATGATGTAGACAAGAATAAATCCTCAACTGATGAGTGACTAAAAGAACAAGTTGCAGAAAAACTACGTTGTCTGGCATCAATTAGAAATTTAGGACCTAGGTGTCTAATAAAGTGCGTGCTCTCAGTGCATGCATGGTCTTTCAGGGATCAACCCTGAGATCAGTGGACATAAAATCATGAATCTCTATTGCTTAATAGAAGTTTCGGTTCTAGAAGAATGTAGCAAACTCAGAACCTGGTGGTTACTTAAGCTACCAGAGGAAGGCTGCCATGCCATGATTTCTGTTTTCGGGGCTACCTAATTAAAAGGTTTGGTT
Source organism: Heliangelus exortis (assembly GCF_036169615.1). Classification (NCBI taxonomy): domain Eukaryota; kingdom Metazoa; phylum Chordata; class Aves; order Apodiformes; family Trochilidae; genus Heliangelus; species Heliangelus exortis. The sequence goes on from NC_092430.1 coordinate 8,982,595, forward strand.
TCATCACCGATGAGAGCTTAAACAATGGTTGGTGCATCCTGCCTGGACTTACTTGGTGTCCAAAGATTCCTAGTCAGGAAAGCTGCTTGCCGATCTTGGTGATTCATTTCTCAGCAAACTGTACAGAACAGATTTTATTTCCTTTGCGTTGCTTTTGAGTTAATGCTTTAACAGACTGCTTTGGTGAATATTCTCAAGTGCTTGCACTGTCCCCCTGTGTTGCTTACATCCTCTTTCTGTACCACAGCAGCTGTAATGCTGAGATGCTATCTTTCCAGCAATATGCTAAACAAATACATTATTAGAGATGAGAGAAATGTGCACTGTCTGTGAATTCCTTACAAAGCTCTCTGCATATAACTCTAGAGAACAGACAGTTCTCTGTAGTCTAGTTTAGTCTAGTTTCCTATATGCAACAGTGCTTCAAAAGAGTGTGCAGTAAAATTGAGGAGGAAACTATGGGGCAGCCTGGCCTGAGGAGCCTTTTCCAACATAGAATTGTAGAATAATTTGGGTTATAAGGGACCTCTAAAATAACCTACTCCAACCCCCATGAAGGGATATCCTCAACTAGATTGGGTTGTCCACCTGTCGGGTCAGTTTATGCTCTAAAAAAATGGGATTGTGTTCTGCAAACTGTTCTTTCTTCTTGATCTGGACATTCTCACTATCCATGTAAATGTCTAATGAATCTCACTTAGATTTTGGCTGAAGGGAGTTGCATGAGCTGATTACATTTTCCATGTTAAATGACTGGTGTGTCCTTTTTCTCATTTTTGCTCTAAATCTGCTTTTCCACATCCCTAGTTTAAATTGTCCTGGAAAGCCTGAACACAGGGCCTACAGTTATTAAAATAAACTTCCTTTTCCCACCCTACACACCAGAAAATTGAATTGAGGTCTTCCCACTTCTTCACTAACAATGATGTGCTTTTAACAGAGAAGAAAATGAGGGAGGCATTTTTGAGATGTGTCTTTCCTCCTGGTGTGAGCCTGCTGTAGGCACATTGCATTTCCACCCTGCCACCAAGGGCAGAGGCTGCACAGGCTGAGCTTGCCCACGCTCTGGCTAAAGTTGTGAACTGTAACATGCCAAAGCAGCCTGCTTGGGAGAAAAGTGTGGGATGTGCTCTGGCATTTCTGTAATATCCTTCTATACACAGGCTTCATTTTTTGAACAGAGGCTTGTCTGCTTTTTTCTTATTGGCACCAGCACAGTTACAAGCCTTGTTTTTACAGGTTGTCTAAAGGCTTTAACCAAGCAGCCTTTTATATGGCCTCTTGTGCTTACAAAGAGAGTTGGGTTAAAAATAAAGCTTTCTCCTGTTTTGCTTCTGTAAACTGGCCCTAGTTAAGATACTGAAGCAGTGACTTAAGTCCACAGGTGATTACTATCAGTGCTTTCACCTGTGAGTGCCTGTGTTCCATCTTTTACAGCTGTCTCACCTTGAATGAAATTGCATTTATGTATTGCTTGTATGCTTGCTCCACTGGGGGTGAATGTGCTGGTCTGGGAGAGCTAGGATTCAGGAAGTCCTTTAAGATGGTGAGAGGAGGTGGGGGGATGACAGCGTGTGACAGTCTTCCTCAGAAGGATGGCTTCCTCCACAGAGCTGTTTCTTTCAGTGTTCCTGGCTACTGAGCCTGTAGGTATGAGACCAGCAAACTTAGAGGCCTGATTTGCTTTTTAGGTTTTTTTCTTATATGTCAGCCTTGTGAGGCACCTCTGTCACTACCTCAAATTCATCTGCAGTGGTGACTTCTGTAAGCTAAGTATTTAACAAAGTCACAGTGCACTCTGCTGTGCAATGGCTGGGAGTGGAAGTGGTTATTAAATTGTCTCTTTTGCCTGGGCTTAGGAAAGGGCTTTCAAACATTGACTGTTTCTTTAGTCCATGCTGGATGTTTGCTCATTTGCTCAGTAAGCAAGTGCTTTCTGCTGGCTGCTTCAGCCCCTATCCAGTCAGCAGAAAGAGGTCTCTAGCTGGAACTATTTGCCTCTCATCTCTATTTTTTTTCTCGTTCTGAAGTTATGCTGATGTTCCCTCAGGTCAGACCTGAAGCCTACTAGTCATATTTACAGCTGACGGAGAGGAACCCGATTTCCTGGCCCTGTGCCTTTGATGTGGTGGGACTCCATTTACAGAAAGCCTGCTAGCTTGGGGAGAGGGATGTGCTCTGGCAGAAGCAGCATCTCTGAAACTGCTGCTTTGGAACACAGCTGTTACTGGTGCCTGGCTCCATGCTTTAGCTCTCTGCTGACGGGTTTGGTGATGAGCTTTCCCCTGCTACAGCTTCATGCCATTCCAGCTGTATCACAGAATCACATGAAGTTAGGGGTTGGAAGGGACTCTGAAAAAGCATCTAGTCCAAACCCCTGCCAAAGCAGGATCACCTGTACAGCAGATCACATAGGAACATGCCTAGGTGGGTTTTGAATGTCTCCAGAGAAGAAGACTCCACAACCTATCTGGGCAGCCTGTGCCAGTGCTCTATCACACTCACAGTGAAATTTTTTTTCCTTATATTTATGTGAAACCTCCTATGCTCCAGCTTCTACCCATTGGCCCTTGTCCTGTCATTGAACATAACTGAGAAGAGGCTGGCTCCATCTTCCTGGCACTCACCCTTTACATATTTGTAAGCATTAATGAGGTTGCCCCTCAGTCTTCTCCAAGCTGCAGAGCCCCAGCTCCCTCAGCCTTTCCTCATAAGGGAGATGTTCCACTCCCTTCATCATCTGGGTGACTCTGCTGGACTCTCTCAAGCAATTCTCTGTCCTTCTGGAACTGAGGAGCCCAGAACTGGACACAGTATTCCAGATGTGGCCTCACCAGGGCAGAGTAGAGGGGGAGGAGAACCTCTCTTGACCTACTAACCACCCCCCTTCTCAGGGGCCATTGGCCTTCATGGTCATCCTTCCATCCACCAGCACCTCCAGGTCCCTTTCCCCTTCACTGCTGTCCAACAGCTCAGTCCCCAACCCGTACTGGTACCTGGGGTTGTTCTTTCCCAGATGCAAGACTCTACACTTGCATTTGTTGTAATTAATTAAATTTCTCCCTGCCCAGTTCTCCAGCTTGTCAAGGTCCCTCTGAATGGCAGCACAGCCTTCTGGGGTGTCAGGCACTCCTCCCAGTTTTGTGTTATCAGCAAACTTGCTGACAGTACACTCTACTCATGCGGGTCATTGATGGATATATTGAATAGTACTGGTCCCAGTACTGACCCTTGAGAGACTCCACTAGAAACAGGCTTCCAACTGGGCTCCATGCCATTGACTACACCTCTCTGGCTTCTGTCCTTCAGCCAGCTCCTGATCCACCTCACTAGCCAATCATCCAGGCCACATTTCTTCAGTTTAGCTCCAAGGATGATGTGGGAGATGGTGACAATTGCCTTCATGAAATCAAGGTAATCTACTGCTCTGCCATCATCCATCCACCATCCTCCCAGAAGGCTATCAGGTTGGTCAGAGATGACTTCCCCTTACTAAAGCCATGCTGACTGCTCCTGATAAGCCTCTTGTCCTTGATGTGCCTGGAGACAGCATCAAGAATGAGTTGTTCTGTCACCTTTCCAGGGATGGAGATGAGGCTGACCAGTTGTGAAGCTCTGTTCTATCCTGTAGCTGCAGCTACTGGGGCATTGGAGAAACAAGGGCTTCAGGGCTGAGTTACTTCATGCTAATGGAGCCCATGAGGACCGGTGTGGGGAAAAGTCACACGAGTATTTCTATACTGAAAAATAAAGTAGTGCTTGGCATGGGTAGCCTTCTATAGCAAGCCTGTGTGTGTCTGAAAGGGCTTGCAAGGTGGAGTGGGTGCAAAGAATCCTTTTGGGCTGGAGGTTGGTACAAGTCTTACCTAGGTAGAGGAGGATCTACATCATTTACCCACGGTGGGGGTTTTTTGTTTGTTTGTTTGTTTGTTTTTTAAACCAGTGGAATAATCAGAGTGCTGCAATCAACCACAAGAACTGGGGCTGAGAGATAGGTTTTTGGGCTCACTTCATGAGAGAGGTTTGAGCTGAAAACCTTTCCCGTGGCCCCAAACAGCCACGGGAACGCCTGCACCCGCCAAGGGACGGTGCGAAGCACCCTCGAATGGTGGTTGCGGCATTCGCTGCTTGCTGCAGGGCCGAACCGAGCGGTGCGCAGTGCCGTGGGACGGGCGGGGACCGGCGGCCTGACAGCCCGGTCCCGCCCCGGTCCGGCCCCGCCTCCCACCTGTCCATAGAGGCGTTCGCCACCAGAGGGCGCCGCCGCGGCCGTCGGGCGGGCGCAGAGCGCGGCGCTCGGCGAGGGGGGGCCCGGCCTCGCCGCCCGCTCGGTGCAGCATGGCGGAGGCGGGGGCCGCGCAGCCCCGGGCCGGGGCGGTCGGCACCGCCGCCAGCGCCGCGACGGAGGAGTCGTCGGACAGCGAGCCGGAGCAGGAGCCGGGCTCGCCGCAGAAACTCATCCGTAAAGTCTCTACGTCCGGGCAAATCCGCCAGAAGGTGCGTGCGGCGGGCGGGGGCCGCGGGCAGGGCCTTGGGCTCCGGCAAGCGTTGCGGCCGGCTCTGTCTCCGCGTCTCCTTCAGCGCCGCCGCCGCCGTCTCTCCCTCCCGCCCGGCAAGGCCTGCGGGGAGCGCCCGCTGGAGACCCCAAGCCGCCTCTCGGGGAGTTGCCAAAGACCTCCCAAAACCTTTCTCGGGTGCCTGCCAGGGACTCCCTCTATCCCATCCCCCCGAGCCTGCTCTTCAGCGTCGTGCTGGAGACGTTTCCCTCCTGCCGGAGACCCCCACCTCACACACCTCCCCTCCGGGACCTGCCGGCCAGCCCCCCAACTCGCCCCTCCGGCATTTGCCGAGGATCTGCCCTCCCCCCCCCCAGGCCGCCCTTTAGGGACGCGCCGGCGACCCCCAAATTGCGCTTCAGAGACCTGCTTGTCGATAGCACCCCCACCCCTCACTCCCCGAACAGCTTTTCAAGGACTTGCAAGCTCCTAAATGCTCCTCAAGGATCTCCATAATAAACTGTTTCCGAGGTTCTTGTCCACAGCTGCCCCCTAAATGCCCTTCAGCGCCTGCCAGCGACCCTCTGGCTGCCCTCGGGGGCTCCTGCATTTGCTCCGACTCTTTTTCCGAAGCCATGCAGGATCCGCCGCGGTTCACCCGCCCCAGCAGCCCATCTTGGGCCACCTTCTGCCCATGCCCTTGTTCAGGCCTGCCAGGGAGCTTCTCCATCCCTAACGGTGTGCCCAGGTTCAGCAGGACCCTGTCTCACCTCTTCCTTGCCTCGAGATTTCCCCCTGTAATATTTTCTTGGAGTATGGAAATCAGATTTGAACTCCTGCTTCCCAGTGCTGCCCCTCCCGTTATCTGGTACATCCTGTCCCCCCCCACTCCCTGAAGCTCCATCTTCCCTTTTCTCCTTTTTTCACCGTATTAAAGTTGGCAAGGGCTCCCTCCTCATGTCCCTGTGACTTCCCTGAGGGCCCTTGTACAGCCCGGCCATATCTCCCTGTCAGGTTGTACTGTCCCCCATTAGCACTTTTCTGTCCCCTTTCCTGCAGCCCTGTGGGACACAGCACAAGTCATTGTCTCATATTCAGAGCTCTGTGTTCTGAAAGCCATTGCCTTGGTATCCCTACAATGTGTGCCTCCCTCAGCATCTTCCCATCCTTTTCATGGTTGCATGTCAATTCTCCCCACTTTGTACTGTGGTTTTTTATTATTATTTATTTATTTATTTCTGTAGCCATAAAGTGTTGCTTAGTCTCTGGGCAAAGAGTGATCTGGTTAATTTTTGTTCCCAGCTTTTTCTGCCTTGCTTTCCCTATCTGTTCATGTAGCACTACACCCTAGTTCCCTTAGCCTAGTCACATTTTGCCCCTCTGTTACTCATTCTGGAATAGTAATGCCATTTTTAGGGGCAGCAACAATGTTCTGCAGCTACAAGTACAACTGGAGTTCCTCTGTATTGTTACTGTCAGAGAAGATGTAAGGATTTCCTTCAGCCTTAGGCTAGGAACCACCCATAGGGAGTTGCCCTCTTCTGCACTATTTCTACGATAGCTGCATGATTTTTCCTTAGCCACCGGAGTCCTGTATGGTTTTTGGATTGCTGTGTGATATGCTTCTGCTCAGAAATGCCAGGTTACTTGTTATTCTGCCATTACCTCCCATTGTCTCCAAAACACAGGCAAGTGCAGTAAATAGTAGTAGCTGTGTGGATGCAGGTCGCTTGCTCAGTGCTGATGCTGTTAGCTGAGTGTTGCTTGTCTTGTATTCATAGCGAAGGAGAGTAAATGTCTGTCTGATGCGGTGTCTGAAGCACTGCTCATAGGCATCCTTTTTCTGCTGGCTACTTTGCCCTGCTTTCAAACACGTAACATATAATTTTGATGCTCATTTTGGTCTCAGTTCCAAAAACCCCTGTGGCAATGTGTGGTCATATGTGATGGGGCTTCTTCCTCCATCTGCAGAGTGCTGCTGACCCTGTCACACCTTGAGTTAGGGCACCGAGGGTCAGGGCTGTTTGAGGGAGATGATTCTTTGGACCCCACCAGGGAGAGGTGAGCCCCTCTGAATGGGTTGATTTTCAACATGTCAAGCAGACTTCAGCCATGCTGTAGCACCGGGTGACCTGATCTAATCTGATGTGTTAAAAAGTGTTTTGAGATGTTTTCCTGCACACAGGGTGCAGTATATCAGAAATTTGGCTTGCTGGAGATTGGAGGAACCCTGTGATATCTTAATACCACTTGTGGCTGGGGTCCCATGTGGGAAGGGAGGAAGGATGCCATAGCCTGATGGTAGTGTCTGTGATAAAGAGCAAGGACAATGACTTTCTCAGTGCTGCTTACAGCAGGGTGCTAGAGATGCTAAGGTAAAAGGTGTGTTGGATTTTACTTCTGATTCAGTATTGCAGAACATGTCCCTACTTTATCATTTGCCTGTTTTACATCACTTCCTGTGTCAGCATGGCTGGAAAAAGCCACTTCTACTGCACAAACATAAACAGATGCACAAACATTACAGAACAAGGATTATAAACAGATACCACCTACAGCTGTTAAGCCTTCTGTGTGTTAATCTGCAGAAGACCTTCAGCTGAACAGTGTCAAATTTTCCAAGTAAGCCCAGGTATATTGTATCAAGGATTGATTGTTCTGTTGCCTGATGATGTCTTTGTCTTTCATCATCATCTTTTCTGTGAGCTGTTGCATATATATATATATATATATATATATATATACTTTTTCCTTTCCCTGAGGGCCAGGAGCAGAGACAATTTTGTGAGTAATCACAGTGTTGAAAGGGACTTTGAGAGGCCTGTTTCCTTTGTAAAGGCAGATGTAATTCTGAATTTGTCTGTTGAATGACATAAGGTGTATACTACTACCATAAGGTGTAGAAGCTGTTGGACAGGTCTGTCAGAGTGACAGTAAGATGCAGGCTGGCTCTTACTTTCCCCTAAGGATATAAATCTCTTCTGACCACATCTTTTGCTGTAGTTAGCTCAAGACCATGCCTGTAAGTGTGCTTCAATCACCACAGAAGCTTACTGTTGTCACAGCTTGAGTGTAAAGTCTGCTGTAGCGATGGAGTGCCTCAGAGCTTGCTTGTTTGTCACAGTCACAAACACTATGAAGATGTTTTACTTCCTCTGGGCCTGTAACCTGTTTTCCCCAGAAATGCTGTAAAATAAAGCTGCTTGCTTACAGGACCATGAAACTCCAGTCAGCTTGTTTCTGAGCCCACAGGTTGCCCAACCATGTTTGAGTGAAACATATTGGGGTAGTAGTGCAGTGGGGCAAAGAGAATTGTTAAGATGTACTGTTGGGACTTTGACATGCAGTGTCTAAAGGCAAATCATGGTTAACATCTGCCCCTTGGGAAGATAAAGAGCAAGGGAGGGGGGAGTGGGAAGCTAAGTGTTTGGAAAGCGAAGTGCTGTGTTTTAATGTGCTTACTTGTGTTCTGCCAGAAAGAATTTTTGAGGAAGATAAGATAAAAGAGAAGTATGTTTAGCAGTCTCTTAATGATTATTACTCTGAGGGAAAAAGAAAAACAAAACAAAACAAAACAAAAAATGCAAAACAAACAAAAAACTCATATGATCAGGTATAGCTGTAGTGTAACTGCTGTTACCTCAGCTGGCAAAGAAGTGGAGGCTGCACAAAGTGCTTGATCAGCCGTTTTGGGACCTGTTGGATGTGTACCAGCATCAGGCTTCTTAGTGTGCTGCTTTTAGCCATTCTCCTGGTCTCAGGATGGCATTGGTGCACCCAGAGAAACTGCTGGTCAGCTGAGATAACTTATTTTTAAACAGATGGGAATTAGGAAAGAAATGAAATAAAATGAGAGAAAGATGATGCACGTGAGGAGGGGCAACACCAGGAGCTCCACTCCCACCTTCTAAGCAGTGTTGAGGACTCAGCTGCAGTGGTAATATCATCTTAGTTGTCACCTGGCATGGGACACAGTGACATCAGAAGTGATCTTGGGAGATGAGGGTGTGAAACGGAGGAGGCCCACAGCCTTCATGGACTTTGATAGGAAAATGTACTCCTTCCTTTGCACTTGAGTGCCCATCCCAAGCTCCTCATGACAGAGCTCAGGAAGCAGGAGAGTGGATGAAGAGGCCATCTTCTCCTTTCATTCATCACCTGGGGGTGATTTCCAGCCTGCCAGCTTTGGTATACTGAGATCTCACTTTGTTTACCAGACAGGATTTCAGCAACGTCCTTTGGTGGCATCAGGGGACTTCTTGTTTAGACTAACTCAGTCTAACTTCTGTTTACTTTTAGGAACCATTTCTCTGTAGTATTTTAGGTTTTGTATCCATTTATTGTTTCCTTGAACTTTCAAAGAGGAGTTTGCAGTGTATATTTCACCAGAGCTGCAAACAGAGCAAGTGGCTCACCAGATTTTCTGGGATATTGGAAGTTGTCTGGCTCCAGTAGGTGAAGTACTTCAGGTTAATTTATTCTTTCAAAAGCAGGATAAACAAACTGGGACTATGCTTTGTCCTGCTGTGGACAGACTTTGTTCAGTGTCTGAACTCTGAGTTTCTGATTTCTGTGCAGCTTGTGGTATAGATAACTTCTGCACGATGGGAGGTTGTGATTCTCTTGCTGATCAGTAGCTTTGAGGTCTAGGAGCCAGCCTGAAGTGTACAGGCAAGAAAAATCGTGCAGAAACGAAATGTTTCTCCTTGCTTTTGTGCAGGTTTCCAGGGCAGGCTAAACTGAGTTCTCAAACATACAGTAGGCATCATGAGCAACTGCAGAAAGTTCATTTTGTTTCTTCTTCTATTGCCTATATCTATAGATAAAGTGTCCTTTTTATATGTAAAGAAGCTTTAGTCTAGGAATTCCTAACTTTAAAAGAGAGATATTTGTTGCAAAAGCCAAGTCCTTGTGATTGAATTGAAAGTGAACATCTTGAGGACAGGTTTTAAGGACATGAATTTTCTTGATTTTCTTGGATTAACACCATGAACAGACTAGTTCCTTCTCTGAGCACTAAGGAAAAAGGTAGGATTTTAGGCTATAGTACATGACTGCAGAATTGTTTCTGTCTCATAGCTCAATCTGCATTGTGTTTTGCATGCTCTTCAGACTTGTCTGTTCTGAGAAAATCTGGGAAGCCTCCCAGTGCTGTGTTACCACTGGTGTACTTTAAGTTTGCCTCACTGCTGTGGAGTTTTGGATGCTATGTGAAAGCAACAGCTGTTACTTCCTTTATTAAAAAAAAAAAAAAGACAAAAGCCACAAAACATAGCACAAAACCACACACACTTGTAGTTTTTCTCATTCCTTCTAACTATAGTTCAGGTTCCAGGAACTAGAGAGCTAACATTACATTTAAGCGTGTTGTGAGAACATGAGTTTACTTAAACCACATTGCTAAAAAGTACATTGCCAAGCTAATAATTGTTCTCTCAAATAAAATTAGAGACAAAATAAAATGGATATTAAAGGGGCTTTTTCCTTTTTCTTTTAAAAAATCCCACAGCAAATATTTAAAGTATTTCCCCCTACCCAGAGCCTGTTGTTAAAAAAAAAATAAATTAATTTGCTTCAGAGAAGTACTAAATTATAAATAAAAATTATAAAACTGTAAAATGTCTATCTCCAGGTTACCTGATTCAAAAATCCAGTATACCATTTGAGACACAGTATAATTACCTTCTTTAATTACAAATCTAATGTGATTCTTTATGAAATAGGAAATATACCTGCATACTTAAGAGAAAGCAGAAATGAGACAGAGAGGTGTTTGTATATTTTATTTCCGTGAAAGCTTAAGGTTTACACTAGACACTGTCACAGCAGCAGTAGAAATTTCAGGGCAAAAATACTTCTTGGAATTTGTTTTCTGAAGGTTTGAAATGTGCAAGTTCTAAAAGGAATTTTTAACAACTCTGCTCAAACTGGTTTTTCCCTACAAAGTGGCTTCTGTATCTTGTTTCAGTAAGAAATTATCCAAATGTCTCTTAAGAAAGAAGATGCTTCTGTTAGCTGCTTCTGTTAGGTTCTGCAGCCCTGCAGGACAGTGCCCCAGGGGGAGCTCAGAGCTCAGCTCCAAGCACACCCCTGGCCAGGCAGCAGCAGTGGTCAGAGGTTACTACTGCTGAGTTAGGTAATTGATTAACACATGATTACTCCATTTGGGTTGAGACAAAATCTTTTTGCTTCCTTATGGTCTCCTTGTGGAGTTGGCAAGTTCTGCATCTGATATGTATGCTGATGTTGTAGTTTGCTTACTTTGGAAAAGGAAATACCATCTTGATTCCACAGTGTTTGCTTCCAGCATGTTGTATTTGAGTCCTGCAAGTTTTAACACATTTAGCCATGTAATGTTCTAGTGGGGAGAGGTGATGCCACCTGGGTTTTCCATGTGAGGAACTGAGATACACAGCTCTTGTATTGCATGCACAGAATCACACAGGTCATCCCCAGAGGAGCTGGGAACAGATGCGGGTGTTGCAGACTCTGGGTTAATGTCTTGACCCATGGGACAGCTGCCTTGGCTGGTTCTGGAAAGCCAGAAGTGTGGCTGATAGACCAGGGAGGGCATGTTGCCTGCTTTTCAAGCTGCTCTCTGCTGAGGAAGGTCAGCTCGCTCTTTTACAACGTGTAGATCTATTGCTGAGATTTTATTAAAAAACAGTGTTCTGTGAACTCACGCCAGTGCCTTCTGTTCTGTTCAGCTGAAAGTTCACAAAACAGTGTTCCCAGGGCTGTGCTAATCTTCCTTGTTGTTACTGGTGCTGGTCATGATGTCTTGGCATGGTCAAAAGTATTTGCAGGAGATTAAAACAGGGAAAATGGAAAAACAAATTAAAAACTTTGGAGTATCCTTTAAAAACTATGTTAAATGGATGAGGAAAAAAAAACTTAAAAGCATAGGTTGTTTAATACATAAATATGGAAAATATGATAATGACAATTGCTACGGATGAGATAAAAATAAATTCTGAGATACCTTAGGTATTAATTGAATGGCCAAAGGCCAAAAGCTGCTTTCTGCTTTCAACAGTATAATCTCATTGGAACACCAGTTGGAGTGAAAGAATCAGGATTTGGCCCTACATGTACCAGCTGCTACCAAATAAGGCTCCTTGCAGAATTCAGTAGCAGAGTTGATGGGAATCCAGACACAGTGGAAGGAAGCTGTCATTACTCTCAGCCTCCCCGACACAAGGGCAAAGGATTCGGTTTTCTTCCTCAAGGTGTAACTTTCACTTTCCCATGTCCTGCCGTTCTCGTACCAGTACTTTGTGCTGGCTTTTCCTTCCTTTTTGGCCAAGAACTCCATGACATTTAGCTGGGTGGGAAGGATGGGGTGGTTATGCTTGCGAGGATGAGATCCACAGCTGTATTCTGGATGTGCTTTCCCTTATGTTCTTGCACTAGCACTGGTTTCCCCTCCCAGCCTGATGCTCTTACACCAGTTGCCCTGGCATGCTGCTATGGTAAGTGCCTGGCTCCTTCTACCTGCTGATGAAGTGGATGGGTGGGCTTAGCTGGGCAGCAGCACATTTTGCTAATTACTTGGATCTCTGTCAGTGAATTTGTTATTTAAGTGGTGGTGGTAGAGGCTACAGCATTATACAGTTCTGTGTTCAGTGCTGTGATTTCGTGGTGGGTTATACTGAGCAGAGCAGTGTGCTGCTGAATTAACAGAGAACTCTGTGGCTGTGTGACAGGCATGGCTCAAAGCTGAAGGTTTCACAGCAGGTAATGTGTTTTGACAGTTTTTGTGTAGGGGAAAAGTGCCCTAAAGGAAGGGGTGTAGTTGAGTATGTGTAATTTGAGATGGTAGAAAAAATAACAGCATGTTTTTCCTGTTTGTCCTTAAATGTATAAAGATGATGTTTTATTAGTACCCTTTAAAATTGTGTTCCATTCTAAAGTTTTCAGGTACCTTTTAAGCTGTTGCTTTTTTTTTTAGATTTTGTTACCTTTGTGGATGGATCTGAGCCATTGTCATCCAGCTTTATTACAGTTTGCTGGGATGACTGGAGCTTCATGCTCAGTTCCTGTCTCTTGATAAATGTGTTTGGGAAGGACAACTGGAGCCTATGGAAGCCATACTGAGGGATTAACCAGTTAGCATGCCAGGATTTGTCCAGCTACTAACTCATCCTGAATCAAAGTGCTGGTGTGTTTTTCGTTCTCTCTTCTAAGTAGCTGACGAGAGTATTCATCTGTTTTAAGTACTTTGCTTGGAGCTCTCTTAACTGAGCTCATTTTATCAGGGAGCTGCCTGATGATACTCTGGTATGTTGTATTGCCTTTCCCCTGCGTGTGTGACCTTTCCACGTGCTTTCAAAATTTTTTTTCTTTGTTAATCTGTTCACTTTGAGTCTCTGAGTGTTCATCCCTTCAAGAAGAGAATCATTCACAATAGTAGCCGCCAAATGTGATATTGGAAAGAAGCTGGGTCCAGGACCTGTTCTTTGTTTACTGTCTGTAGAATGAACTAATGAAGAGTGAGGTGTTTAAACATTTGTTTATCTGTGCCAAGCAGATTCTAACTCGATTCAATATTTTTATTTGATGCAAACTCCTGATTTTCACTGCTGATCTGGAGCATAAGCTTACATTCCCTGATGCAGTCACATCTCGGGTGTGCTGTGGATGGATCACTGCATGCTGCTCTGAACTCTGATTGTCTGAGTAGTTGCAGAGTTCAATTAATAGTACAGAGTTCAATTAATGTAACAGAGCTGGAGCTCAGAAAAGAGAGAGGATTGGGAGGATGGATGTTAGGGAAGATTTTGCAGGCTCTCCCATGTGGTCACATAGAGGTCAGTGCTGTAACCTGACACAGGTTCTTCCCAGTTTATAAAGCATAGGTTATTAAAACAAAATTGTGTTAACCAATGTATACTAAAGGCTAGACAGTGCCCCCTTCTTCAGTGGAGGACTCGGCTGCTGTTACCGGATTCGTGACTCACGGCCCTATCCTATTTTGACATTTGATTCCTCGGATTTTCTGATTTTCTTTTTTCCCCTCTTCTGGAGTCCTCTTGTTGTAAGGAGCTAAGATAATGTCTTCTCCTTTTCATACCAGTGGAAGAAACCTCAGTGCGTTTTTCAGTTTTGCAAGAGCCAAGTGCATTTAGTGTAGAATTTCCAAACAGGTCTATGCAGCCTGTAAATTCCTTGTGCCTCCCTATAGATCTGTGTAGCACTCTGTGTGTCCCATACTTAGAATGGCTTTTCCTATCCAGATTTTCCCCCTCCAAGCTTCCTGGAGTTAATTTCCAGGGTGTGACCACTGTCTGGTGGAAGGATGTTGCTCTCGGATTAGCTTGTTAACCCCTAGCCTTTTGACCTTTCATGTCCTATTCTACAGGGCTGGTTAGATTTATTCCCGTAGTTTCTGTATTGTAATTACTATATTTAATTTGATTTCTAAATAATTATTCTTTCTGTATTTATGACCACAAAGAGCTTTTATGGATCCAGCTGCTAAAACTGTTTTAGCCAGAGTGAGGTGTAGAACTCCTGATTTGTTCCTGCCCTAGCATGGCAAGACTATCTTGCCTTGTTCAAAAGATTGCAGAGCTACTCCCACCCTTTTTTGCCAAATCTTACCCAAAGTTAGTGACTAGATGAGGTTTTGTAGTCCCTTGGGATCAACTGCCGGTAAAATTCCTTAGTAAGCATATATAAAGATAGCCCTTCAGTTCCACATATGCTTTTTCATTTTGTTTTCTCCTTCTTCATGCATTTGGTGCTTTCTTTAGCCAGCTATTTGCTGCTTGGCCTCAGCACCCTGCTCAAAGTTTTATAGTGCATACAAATAAAAACAATCTGTGCCCTGAAGTTTTTACATTCTGAAGACACGTGGAAAACAGAGAAATCCAGATGTTGAGGACTTTGGTATGTGGGATTCTTTAGTTGCTGTTGAGTAGTGTTGAATGATTTTGCTTTTACCTTGTAGACAGTTCTTTTTCTCTATCAGAAATACCAGTGAAACAAAATTCTTGTTTCAGATCTGTTGCAGTGAATAACAGCCCCTAAGAATATGTCATGATCTCAGCTGTAAAATAGGTTGTATTGTTCTAACACTGTCTGTATCAGACAGAGTTTGGGGCCTCTCTCTGCCAAAGGACACTTGCCAGCCTGACAGCTGAGTATGGCTGATAGTTGCCTTCAGTCTGGCTAGCAGAATCTTGTTTTCCAGATTAGGAAATCAGTTCTATCAGGGGCCCTACATCCAAATGGGGCAAGAGGCTTAAGCTTCAGGAAAGGATGGGCTACTCCTATGTTTCAAGTGGTGAGTAGGAGAAAAAGGGATGCACTCTGGAATCTGGTGTGATCACTTTTAACTTTTTACTGGACTTGTTCCCATTATCAGTATAGAAAGCATTTCATCTGTGTAGGCCAACTCTCTGATCTCCTTGAATGGGTTCCTGGGTACAAAGGCACCTCAGACATGGAACAGTGAAAAAAATACAGCTGCACCTTGGTGGTTTTGTGAGTTACTACTTTTGGTAGTTTGGCTTCATGTTCTGATGAGGTGGGACTGTGTGAGGGGGAAGCCCTGAAGCACAAGGCTTTTAAGTCTTAGGTCCTTCATGTAAGTCCTGTAATTTGAAACAATTCCCATCGAGGTCAGTGGCAAAACTTTTCTATCGTTACTTCAGGATTAGGCCTAAACTCCCCACTGGTTTTGACAGGAGGAATCTGAGAACATATTATTTCTCTTCCTAGATGTCAGACTTTAATAGGGGATGAGTTGGGGGGAGGGTTGTGCATTGCTCATGTAAACTGAATTTTTTACTTCAGGAAGTCTTTTTCCTTCGAGGCCAAAGATAAATAGTGAAATGCTTGAATTTTTCTAGGCTTTACCTTTCAGCTGTCTGATCATGTTCTTTGCAGAGACACTTAACATTCTCTGTTATGTGCAGTGTTTCTTTAAATTGACGGTTTGTTCAGTAAATTTTTTTTTACACTGTCTCATAGTGTGATAAAAGGGGTTCACTGTTAAAACTAGCAGCACATTGTTTTAGGCTTGATCCTAGATACTTCGTATTTTTGTGATGTTGTCTGCCCATAGAGTGCCATGCCACAGGACACCATGCTGAAGAGAAGCTCAGTTGGGTAGGAAGCAGTCTGGGTAGTTCCATCACAGACAATTTTTATATTTATCCTTGGTCAGATACACATCATCAAACCTCATGATGTTTCAGGGTAGTAGCTTTTCTTTTTTTGGTACAGGAGAAGCAGTCTTACTTTTGTCATGATGAATTACATGGCTAGTAATTTGATCAGAGTAGATCTTCAATTAAAAAAGCTAAAGGGAAGCTGGCAAGCAGAAATTACTGCTGGGCTCCCTCCCCCCTTTATTGCATTCAGTGCCTCTTTGCTGCCAGGTCCTTTCCCCTGTTCATTTTCTTCATCTGCATTCCACTGCATGTAGCAAGTCCTTTGGCTGTAAAATTAAAATAGAGGAGAAAGGCAGCAATCCCTGAATCATTGAAGTCATCTTGATCTTATCTCAGCCCCTTCCGCCCAAACCCACCAAGCTCAGTGCTGAGTTGTGTGCCTATAAATATCTTGGTGGGGCTGCTGCACGCCAGAGCTCGCCTCTCTCTGGCCTTTTGGGCCCCCCTTACATAGCTGTGAGGTTTTCTGTAGATAGAGGCTGGCAAATGACACAAACTGCTGCTGAGGGAGGGGCAAGGTGACCTCTGGGATTGTTAGCTTTTGGTTAAAAAAAAAAAAAAGGGGTTGTGTTTAAAAGAGGAATGGAGGAATGCATGTCTTGTGAGCCCTGCCGAGTGAGCACCCCCTGGGAGCTGAGGGATGCTGGTGGGAGCTGTGGGAGCAGGGGACAGCAGGCATTGTGCCCTGGGTTGCTGTTGGGTGGTGTCAGGGTGTGAGGCTGGGCTGGGTGCTGGCTGGGCAGCAGATCTTCTCTGTTCACCCTGGGCAGGAGCCTGAGCAGGCAGGGTGCTGCTGGGCACTCCAGGGGAGCATGGGGCTTTGGCTGGCCCTGGTTTAGGTGTATCTGCAGCAGAGCTCTGAGCTCTTTGGCAAGCTGCTATCAGATCTGACTTCTGGCTAACTCGGTATCTTCGGGCTTTACATCCTGAGAGTCCTCCACACAGTTTTGAATTCCTCCCTGACTTTGGTTCAGGGCTTTGCAGAGTTCAGAACCTATTTTCTCCGTCTCATTTTTGATTTGTCTCGTGCCTGGTTTTGTCCAAGGGATGCATAGGATCACTCTGTGTTTCTGTCTTAATTTGGAAAGTCTCTTGCCACTCTTCCATTTTCTTCTTGGGAGAAGGTGAGCTGCAGAAAAGTGTAATTTCATCTAGCATGGTGATTCAGATGCTGTTGCTTTACATTTCTCTTCGATACTCAAGTGCTGGATGTTAAAGTAACTCATCAGATGGACATATATATATTCTAGGAGGACTGCAGTGTTGGGCAGTGCTCTTTGTTCTTCTTGGCAGCTGGGGAGGGGAGACACAATGAGTGAAAATTACTTTATTGGGATTTCAAAAAAACCTCCATGGCAGAGTAGGAGCCTGAATGCACCTTTTGTGGTTCCAGATTAGTGCCTTCAGTTCTGGCCTCGTCCCTGGGGTCATTTCAGCAAGGGATGATGTTGGGTCACTGTTTGAACTCCGTTTTCTCATATGCTGAAGCTTCAGATTAAGGTCACAGCTGAGTTTCAGATTCTTCCTGTAGCACCAGCTCTTAGTTAGTTTTAAATCTTGTTTCTGAGTATTACTATGGTTTGTTTAACTTCAGGACCCTAAAGCTGCTCCCAGATGCCTTCTGGCTTCCTAAAGTGTGTTCCTACTGCTGTGTCCCTGCTGTGACTTGAGGAACTTGGGTGCCGAGATGTCTTTGGGTGACCTTCTCAGAGTTATGGGGAGCTGGTGTGGGAGACAGTAATTTTTTGGCATACGTTTCTGTGTCTTGGGTATTTTTCTTTTTCTTTCTTTATTTTTTTGTTCAATGAGCTTAGGCTTTGTGCATTTTGGTCATCTCTCTCCATTCTGCTGAGAATACCATGGGGTTTGGCGATTCCTGATTGACCCAGAAACACTGATCACCGAGGAGTGTTTGTTCCAGCACACTGGTGGCCTTGTGAAACACTGGGAAGCAGAGAGGTTTGGGATTCGCTGGCCTCGGAGCTGTCTGGCTCCACCTCCAAGCTAGGTGGTGTTCGTTTTTGAGGTGGTAAGGGAGCTCTCAGCCTTTCCTCTTCCTCAGCACATCAGAGGAAGGTATGTAGTGGGTTTTGTGTCTGGGGGCTCTTTCAGATCTGGGAGTACCTGGGAACCTGCTTTTCCCCACCAGATCTGTGAGGAGAGGCATCCCTGGGGGTCCAGGCCTGTCATCTCCAGGGCCCATTTGAGGGTGGCTCAGTCTTGCAAGAGAGGAGCGTGTCTTGTCAGATGGATGTTTCTTCTTTTAGTTAGCATTTTTTTCCAAGTGCTTTTTGAGGAAACTTTGAGCTTGGCAAGGGCCAATGTGTACGGAAAGTATTAAAAAATCTGCAGCTGTTTCAAAAAGGAAAGACCCTCATTAGAAATATATATAGCATTTTAAAAGCAAGTTTAAAAGCATGCCTTGGAAAGGATTTCTAAAATGAACTAAACCCTGTGTAAGAGTATTTATTTTGTGCTCTGTAGTAGCCTGGCAGTGTACATGCAGTGCTGTGTTTCTACTTAGTTGATACTCATTGCTGACCTGACTCTGTTACAAACCTGAGTTACACTGAGACTGAGTTATGTTCAAGCTGTGTCATTTTCCTGGCATCCAGATGGAGAATAACCTGTCTTACAAGACTGTCTGACCGTTTGTTTCCTGGGTTTTAGCTGTGTGTTTATTACAATGAGCTCTCTCAGCAAGAGGTGGGTTCCTGGGGGCTGTTTCTTGAGGAGAGAAGCAGGTTCATCGAGGTACTAAGGACATGGCACTTCATGCAGTTCCTGAGCTGTATCTTCCATCAGTAACTGGGGGCTGAACTCTCAGCTCCAACCTTCTGCCTTTTGTCTTTCTAAGCTGCAGTTTTTGAGGTTATTTTCATGTAGCTGTTGGTATTCAAAATCCATCTTCAGTGAAAGAATCAACTGTATTTGACAAAGTAGAATGAAGTACGTGTGGATTAAATACATACCTCTATGTATGCACAGTATGTGAGTGAACATATGGGACTGTGTATGCTGATATGTCAATCTAGTTATAAAGCAGTTAAAGAAGAAAAAAAAAAAGAAAAAGGGCAGTGTGCGTAGACAGTTTTGGCACTCCAGCCCTGGGAAATGGCAGCCAGCCAGAGAGTACTGAGGCAGGGCCAAGACTATCTGAAGAATACCAAATGCTGAAGTTGGAGAGAGCTCCTTTGTTGCTGTAGTTTCACTCTTCATCCTGTGGGCCTGCGGCTTGGCAGCTCTGTGCCAGGTAGATGCTGATGGTTTCACAAGGCAGAGCTGGAGATAGGGCCAAATATACCATGGTGTATATGTGCTGGTGATCAGGTGCCAATTAAATGAAAGGCACAGTTATCCACAACTGAGATCTGACCTCAGTGAGTTTAACTGTTACACTCCCCAAGCCATTGTTAGGCTTGGAAATGCTCATTCAATCATAAGTTAATTTTTTTTTTTTTTTTTTTTTTGGTATCATGGTAGCACTGGAGAGAAAGATAAAACTACACCCCAGAGCAGATGCAGATCATGCATTGTGATGGTTTAATCTTGCCAAGTTCGCTTGCTTATGTTGAATGCATTTGTGAAGCACTTCCAGCAGAGGGCACTGAGATTATTGATCTGAAACTCCAGTCTCCTTTGGTACAGGTGTACAGTGGGAGAACATAAAAGATACCTGTCAGTAAAATGTATGCCTGACCCCTCTCCCCTCCTTGTTTTGTAGACTGTCATAAAAGAGGGGATGCTAATGAAACAGACCAGCTCCTTCCAGCGCTGGAAGAGACGATATTTTAAGCTGCGAGGACGAACTCTCTACTATGCAAAAACTGCTAAGGTAAGGGCTTGACAAAACATATGAGTCCAAGGGAAGAAAGTCAGTGATAGAGCTTTGGAGTAAGAGGGGTGTCGATGAGAAGGCAGTCTTCATTAGAGAAAAGAACATGTGCTCTGAAAGCCCCTGTCTTCACATTTTGTAGCTACTAGGAGATCCCTGTGTTTTGCCTCACACTTGAAAACCCTTGGTTTTTAAATAAGGCATAATGTGGACCTCTGATAGTGATATTTCCACAGTTTTTCCCATCTTTGTGCATTTTAGGAGGTATTGGGCACTGATCAGTAGTAGCTGAGAAAGAAGGGAGAAAGTACAAAAAAAGGAGGAAATGGAGGAGACAGGCAAGAATTTATCAAATTGGAGTTGCCATGTATCTGGCTTAGTACATTGATAGTCAAGTAGATAGAGATCTTTCTCCTTTCACAAGAAAAAAGCCTGAAATAATTTTTTTATAAACAGTCCCTTAATAAAAATAAGGGACTTATTCCTTATATCTTCACTGAAGACAGGTGAGTACAAACTACACTGTGTGGAACTATACTTCTATGTCCTTCATGTTGTTGATCCTGGGCCTTTCCTTCAGATCAAAAAAGGCTGTGATGGAATGTGCTGGGCAGACATGTCCCTTTAGGTCTGCTGCTTATACATTGGATTCAGTAATTCATTAGGGTTTTGATTATTTTTTTTTCCAGTCCATTATCTTTGATGAGGTGGATCTGACAGATGCCAGTGTGGCAGAATCCAGCACTAAGAATGTCAACAACAGCTTCACGGTAGGATTTTTTTCATGGTTTTTCATTATTCTTGTAGCTTTCTCTCACCTCCCTTCTCTGTTGCAGAGTGTAAAAATATCTGAATAATCTTTAAGCCTTTTTAGATTTAAAAAAAAAATGAAAATCATAAACTTACTTTTCCTTATAGCAGTCGTGACTCATCTCCTTGCACATGGGATATACCTTGGGTTGCTATGTGTAGTGCTAAAGTTGGCATTCAGGGATTTAGTTACCTATAAGCTAGGAGGGTTTGCTAGACATTTACAGTGTGGGACAGAGAAATTGTTCTTCTTAGGGAGTTAGGGGTGATGTTGGTGTTTATACTGCAGATCTTGCTGAAGGAGTTTAGTTTGCCTTCAGGCCTTAAAATAGATAAACTTTTATCTCTGACTTTTTTAGTATGTGTCTGTATGTGTGTTTTATATGCACATTGTATATAGTGGCAGAGAAAAGGGAGGGGAAAAAAAAGTGACACAGAATAACTGTGGAATTGGTTTAGGATACCTATTAGATGCAGAGTATGTGCTAAATATTTTCAGGCTAGAAATGTGGTGGTGTCACTGCTTCATTTTCTGCGGGCTTATAAACCAGGAGAGAAAATGTTTGTATTTCTGAAGTGCAAGTGTTGCTTAACTCCATTCTGGGGGAAAAGCCTGGTCTGCAGAGCAAAGCCATTTGCAGCAGCCATGCAGCATGGGAGTCAGCAGCAGTGTGAGGCCTGGAACTGGATAACAGCAATAGCTTCCCTGAAATGTCTGAAGGGCTCCAAGGGAGGAGAGAGGAGGCTGTGGAGAAGGAAGGCAGCGTTGGTTTAAAAGGGGGAGCAATTGTGGTGAAGGGAGGGAGCTGATCCTGTAGGATAGCAACCTGCAGGTGGGCCACACACACAGCAGCAAGAAGCCACTGCTTTAGCACTGCAAAGGCTCTTTCTCTTAGGTAGCTGTAGCTTTTTGCTTTGCAGCACCTGTGCAAAGGAGGCTTAGGGCCCACTTCCTCCCTATCCAGCATCCACAATTGGACAAGAAGGAGGCATGTGGGTCTGGTAGTAAATATTGACATCAGGTGTGGGTGTGCGTGCATAGGGAGCAGGATTCCACAGTGATTTCAGTAGGGGATACATTTTCAAGAGTGTGATGTTATTTACCTGCTAATAAAGCATGTTTTCTTGGGTCGAATTTTCCATATGTAAATAAAGACTGTTTTTGCAGGTAAGCAGTTACAGTTACAGTTACAAAACTGTTACAGTTTTCCTTATTACTAGAACTGGGAGAGATCTGGCTTTGTCAGAGACACTGTGTAGAAGCAGGAGAAAACTGTTCTCTTGGGTTGCCCTGTCCAAAGTCCAACAGTGAAAGGTTATTTCCATGCCGATGTATCAGGCTTTGCCACTTCCTGCCTTCCCCAGGGTGTGAAAAGTACAGGATTACTTTGAGACTAAATTAGCAGATCTGTTGTGCACTGTCTCCAGCTGAGGACTATAGCATGAGGCTCAGATAAACTTAAAAAAAAAAAAAAACAAGCAATCTCTGCTCTTAATTCTATTTACTCTTTCAAAAATGGCTTGCAGAGGGGTTTGACTGTTTTACCATGAGATATAAAAATACTAAGAAAATCAAAAGGTTGCCTAGTCTTGCTGCTGTTTGGTCTACCACATCTTAGCTGTCAGTGCTTATGATTCCTTTCATTCTTGCCATTTTCTCTTGGTTTAGTGTTTTTTTGGTTTGGTTTTTTTTGAGAGCACTCTATTTCCCCCCTTTATCTCTTCAACGTGGTTCCTTTCTACAATTCAGAGATCTCCGATACATTTTTTTTCCTGTCCCAAATCAGTGAGACTCACTATTGAGCTTTTATCCTAAACCAGAAACTTCCAGCATTGGGTGTTGTGTAGCAGAGGCAGTTTTTCTGGAGTTTCAGGTGTTCTGATTTTATTTTTGTTCCTGTGTTTTCTTCAGTGAAGACTGGTAGGTTTTGATTTATGGAGGAGTTGCTTTCTGAAGAAACTTACCCTGTGTTCAGGAATTCATACCACTCAATGTATAGATTCTGGGTGAGCAACACTCCTTTAGGTGCTAACAAGGGAGATGGCAAACAAAAGGACTAGATAAACCACTTAGAAGCAAGGTGGATCCAAAGCAAAGAGGTAACAAGGGGAGACCTGTCCAAGGAGAAACTGGTAAAAGAGCAGTGAGGAGTGCAGGGAGGCAGCACCATGAGAGAAGGAAACCAGAGCAGGGAGCCAGCAAAGGCTATGTTGCATAGAAAGAGGAATAAGGTTAAAAAATACAGCTGCCAGTAAAGCTTCTCTGTAGGATGGAAGTCTGGCAGCTAATTTGTTTTCTGTCAGCAGGAAGGAGGGGGAGAAAAGTGAGTATTAATATGCAGACCTCAAGTGTGTATTACAGGTTCCACTGCTGTTTACTTGGTTGATGTTGCACAGGTACCTGCAACGAGTGCATCCCATTTGCAGAACTGCTACCCAGAGTTAATGGATACATGACTATAGAGGGAATAGGGGAATCTTTGAGCTTGAGATGTTGTTCAGCTCTTTCCCCTGAGAGGTGTAAGGAAAATCTTTGTTTGGCTCTGGCCAGAGAGGTGAGGGCAGCTTGGTGGAAGTAAAGTTTGGTCAGAGCACGCTGTTAGAGTGCCAGGAGCCATGCTGTTGACCCCTCCTCCATAGTTCTTCACTGGAAGAGGTGGAGCTTGAACTCCTGAGCTCCTGCAAACCCTTTTCTGTTGGGAAGTACCTCTCGGCTCAGCAGCAGACAGGAAGCCGCGGGTTATTGCAGGCAGCGCCTGCCTCTCCACTGCCATCAGAAGGAAACTTTTCCCAGGTCCTCCTTAGGCAGGCAGCTAATCAACTCGTGGAATATAGCTCAGAAAGACTGACCACAGAGGGAACTAATCCTATTAGTTGCATGTCAAACGATCTGTTTAGATTTTTTTTCCTGAGAGAGTAGGCTGCTCTGGACACTAGCTTAAAGGAAGACAGAACGTGAAAGGTAAGAGCAGGAGTCTGACTTTTCTGAACTGAGCATTGAGAAACATGGCACCTGTGCCAGCATAACAGATCAGCAGGAGCTCAGATTCCTTGGAATGGATTTGCTACACACTCTTACTGTTCAGGTGTTCTCTCCTGGGTGCACTATGTTCTCCAGTATTGGTGTAAAGGGAACTGTGCCTGCGGTGGTGTTGGAAATGCTGCACCCATCAGTTAAGAAATAGTGTTTATTAACTGATGATTCACCCTAACCAATGTCCCAGGAGGGGAAGAAGTGCTGAGATTAGAGTAATACCTCTCTTTCAGAGCACTTGCATGACTGGAGGCAACAATAATTGTGGTAAGGTTGAGGAACAGGGAATTGCTGGTGATCCTGAAAGAGAGTGTGCTGTCCTCTGTGAGAAGCAGCATGGATGTCATTCTCCAGACAAAAGGAAGTCTGAGGTGGGCTAAGTTTTCTGTTACTGCCTCCTTCTTACTTGGTACTGACCTCATTCAGCAGTTAAAGTCTTCTTGTGGAGTTTTATGTGACTGATCTCCTCCAAGTCTGTATATTTTTGGTGTGTTATCCCAGGGCTTGTTTATACTGTGGAGAAATAGCATGAATCTTCATTTCGGAGTAATTAAGCTTTCCTAGAAACACGGGGCAAAGTGCTTGAATTAAAAAAAAAAAAAAAAAAGATAAAAGTGCTGTGGGTGCTTCCTGATGGAGACTGTGTTTGTGTATTTTTGATGTCTGCAAACTCATTGCACAGTGAAGTGGAAGTGCCTTTGCTTTTTCTGTGATTTGGTGTTAAATTTTTTTGTACTAGTGCTTTTAATATGAAAATTAATCCTTTTTAGCAGAGAAGGCAGTGAAGTCTTCTCTGAAGAGTTTAGTTTTAAAAAACTGAATAGTGCTGCTGGAGCTCCGTGCCAGGCAGAAAGTCTTCCTCTCTCCTTAATTCCTGAGCTCTGTGCCTGTAAGGCACTGTTGAAACAAGAGGAACCTGGATCAGAGGTTCTTGTGCTGGTTTGAAATACTAGCTTCATGAAAGAGCATGTGACTTGTTTTTATGAGGAGAAAGAATATAAGAACTTTTGTTACTAGCTGTTTGCAGAAAGTCAGACTTGGACTTCAAGCTCAGGCTGAACAGGGAAAATCTGTGTGGTTTGATATTTGCAGAGATTCCCCAAACTGCCCCCTCTGGCCTCAGCTCTTCAGCAAAGGTGGGCATGAACAGGCACTGCAGAGTCCCTGGGCTGCCTTTTGAGCAAGGGGATTTCCCTCCCCTTCTTCCTCAGCATGGGGGTGGGGAACCCAGAGGGGAGAAAGCTCTCAGAAGCCTGCAAAAAACCTTGGTAATCTGGAGACATAATTACACACACAGACAGTCACCAAGTGTCCTGGTTCCTCACCCTGCTCCTTTGTATGCAGCCATGAATTGCCTTAAGGTTTGGGACAGGAAAGATTAGAAAAGAAAGTCTCATGAAAAGCATGGTTCTTCCCACCTCCTTTTAAATTGTCTAAATTGGACAAAATTAGAGTACGTGTTGGAAAGTTGGGCTTTGCTGGGGGTTGTTGTCTCTTCCACGCCCATGTGTGTACATGTTCAAGAATTGCACACTCCACTAGTGCTCTTACTCTGTTTATATTGGCATCTGTCAGAATTTCCTTTATAAGCAACTGAAAATGTGAGTTAGAGCCATGAATTGCCATGTCCAGAATTGCTCTGCTCTTTTCCCCCCCTCTCTTCATTAAGTGCAGTTCAGTCCCCATTTCCTGTCAGAACCACTGCAGTTTCAAAATACTTTTCTATTTTTGTAGTTTGTAATCCAGACTTTGGTGGAGGTTTTTTTTTTTTTTCCTGCTTGAGAAAAGGCCCTTTGGTAAACAGACCATTCTGAGTCACTGTTAGTCAGTGAAAATAGTTACTTAAAGTCCTTTCATGTCAAGGAATTTTAGAACTTTTGATCCAGTCTCCTGCAGGAGCTGTTCTGCTCATGTAAAAGAAGGAAAAATTTGAAGAAAAAAAAAACAAAACAAAACATGAAGAGAGGATAAACTTGGAAGAAGACTTAAAGTCTGGAAGAAGTTTCTGTAGGTGAAGAGATCTGGTGATACTATACATTACAAAATGACCCCAAAATATGCCAGGTGTTTTTGATAAGGTGGAACTACTGTAAGAGAGAGGCGTCAGACTGAGGTTTATGATTTGTACTGTGAGACAGGCTGGACAGAGAGCTGGAAAGTGAAGGAGACTGTTTCTGAAGAGCTTTTGTGTCCCTAGAGGGAAGTTTACTGCTTTGAAATTAGTGTCTATTATTGCCCTTGTGTCTGAACACTGGGAGCTTTTGTTTGATAATCTTTGTTCTTTGTAACCTTAGTGCAGTGTTTGATGTTTTATCTACCTTCCTGAGCAAGGCTGCAGATTCCAGCGTTTTCTCCTCCACCCAGGTGAGGACACACAAAGGCACAACATTTGGTAAACAGGAGATCACTTGAGAACATGATGGGTTTAGTTTTACACCAGAGCTGCTCCAGAAGAGAGAGATTTCTTTTTATACGCATCTTTACTCTGGTCATTTTGGTAGGTAGGAGTTTTGCTAATAATGCTCACAGAAATGAGGCCTTCCCATCTGTGGTGCTTGTGATGGTTTCACTATTGTGGTGTATGAAACAGGACTGCTCTTTGCCTGGTGAACCAGATGGAAAGCTCCTGGGTTCATCAGGCTGTTGAAAGCTATTAATTTCCTTTTAACCTCAGCTTTTCAACACAGCTGAGGTTAGGGGGCTGTGAGGAGCTGTCACCAGAATTAAACTGTCAGTAACAGGTCATTTTCCTACTGTGGGCAAGGAGTTTTACTGCTCAATCCTGTGATTTATTAGCTGCAAGCCTTGGTGTGTATGAGCCCACTCAGACAGCAGCTCTGCCACCGGGGAACATCGACTTGCCCCTCTGTTCTTCATGGGGGGTTCTGAACAGTTCTGCTTGGGAACTCTTGTCCTGGCAGGACTGCATCCTTTGGAAAACAGATAAAGGAGTGAGTGTGTGCATCTGCTGGATGAAGTGGGGCTGGGTGGATAACCAAGCTCTGCTAAGGAAGGTGCTCTGGCACTTGGCGTGGCAGCCCACAATTCCCACTTGGTGCTGCTCTGTCCATGTAGATCTCTAGTGATTAATGTGCACAAATTACCAGGATTGCCTGCATTTTTTATCTGCCAGCAGTAGCAAAGACCTTCTTGCATCCTCTTAAGTTTTAATAGCTATTAAGTGGTTGCAAAAGTCCTAAAATCCTCTCCTTGTCCGTGTTTCCCAATTGCCAAGAGCAGGAATGTGCCTTGTTTAGAAACAGTTTCCAGAAGCATGTAGGAATGTGACCCTGGTATGAGAGATGATCTTTTTCCCAGGGAACGCTCTGTCTGCTCTGCTTTCCTGCAAACAGCATCAGGGAAGGCAAGGTCTGGGAGAAGGCATACAGATGGAAGGTCAGCAGGAGTTGGACTTGCTCTGCAGGCACTGTGTGGGAGCAGTGAGTGCCAGTGGCAGCAGCTTCAGAGCAGATGCACCCATACTGTGCACCTGGCAGACAAGGTGCATATCACAAGATGAACGAACCCAGTAATGTAAAAATAGGCCTGGAGGGACCACACCTGTTTACCTATGGGTCTGAGCTGCCCTGGGTTTTGCAGACTGAAAAGTAAAGTAAAACTGCCATGTGGAAGCTGGTGATAAAATACCTGGTATAGTGTAAACAGAGATTTGGGCACTTGGGATTTTGAGGCAAATCTTGTTATTCCTATTTGGGGGGAAAAAAAAAGGCAGAATTTGGTATAACTATAAGAACACAAGTAACTTGTTTTATCTGGTGGAAATGAGTTCCCACAGGTGAAAGATGGTAATTTTCACAGGAAATAAAGATTTTGCCTATAGAAATAAATACAGAACTAGTGCTTCTTTCTTTCCCCTTCATGTAGCATCCAGATTTTGAGACAAGAAAATCAGTGCAGTTCTAGAGAGCTCTGACAGACCTGCAGTGAGCGAATGAACTGAATTTGGCAAAACTGGGTGAAAGCTGAATTGAGAATCAGAAGAGGGATGCTGTCTGTGAAGGAACGCAAGGCCCCCCGTGAGCCTAAGCATTGATACTTGTATTATTTCTCCTCCAGACTACAAAGACCTACTAAAATTATGCCAACTTGCTGTCTTAGGTGTCTCTGGCCTGCAGCTCAGCTCCAGATTGTTTCAGAAGCTGACATCAATGGTAGAGGCTATTAAGATTTAACTGTAAAGGACTGATTTAAGTAGGAAACTCAAATGTTCGTTTTCCTTTCTTTTCTCTTTTTCACAGTTGTCTTTTTAACCTTGTGTGTTTGCTGAGGGAACAGCACTTGCTTAGTCCACTCTTCATCCACATTGCCCTCTGTTCAGCAATCATGTTTGAAACACACGGCTGTGTCCTCATTACAGTCTCACCCAATTGTCCTTCCCGAGTTTCTGGGTTCATAAGATACCAGAGCTGACTCCACAATATAAAAGCAGATGTAGCAGTTAGCTACAGATGGAGGATGTTTTCCTTCCCTTTGCCATATGTGATCAGGCTGAAGTTTTTGCCTGCGCCAGCACTGTTCTTGCAGCTATTCTATTTTTTTCTCCTTACAGTTCCTACGTCTTTTGAGCTCCAGAAATTCCTGTTGTTCCTGTACCTAAGTCATCAACTGTTTGGAATAATCCAGGATCTCTTTGGGGAATTTATGGCTAGCACCTTTGAATAACATAAGGCTGTATTTGAACAGGATGTGAGTAAAAGGAAGCAGTCAGAAAGAGCAGGTGTTCTCATACCCCTGCTTTTGGCCACTCTGAGAAATATATCACACCAGAAAAACTATATTCAGCAAAGTTGTGTGGCCCCCCTGCCTCATCTCCCCCTGGGCCAGCATGATATTAAACTGTTTTGCTGCCTTTTGTGGTCACTGAGCTCACCAGATCTACTCTGATAACAAACAGTCCCAACACATGTTTGGCCATGCTGTCACTCTTCTGCTGAGAAGTGTCGGGTGGAGGAAGGTTGCTCAGTAGAGCAAAACACCAAAGGGTGTCTAGTGGATTTCTATTTAAAATTTGGTCTAATATGAGGAGCCTTTTTTGGACTGCCTTTCTAATCCAATTATTCACAGCTGTTCATTGGGGAAGGACATCCAGGGACATCCAGTCCAGTTTTAGAACGTGAAATAAGAAATTTTCTTTGGTTGGCTCTTTTGCTTGCCAGCTGGCCTGATCCAGAATGTCAGTAAACTGGTGTTAGTTTTGGACAGGGGAGCTTGGATCAGTGTGAGGGGTGGGGGCTGACTGCTGCTAGGAGGGCATGTGCTGTACAAGGTTTAGAATGAGCAAGCTTTAAAATCAAGAGTTTCTCTGATAGACTTGAGATGGCTCATCTGTATAGAAGGCAAATGAGAGCAATTGATTGTCACTGTAATTCCAGCAAAGGATATTTCTGGGTTCTTTTGTGCAGTGAGGGGTCTGTAAATTAAGCTGTGTCCTGTTTAGAAATGTCTTGAAGCCTTCCTGCCATTCCCATCTGCCCTTGCAGCTCAAGACTGATCAAAGGGAGTGGCAGGTTTGTTTTTTTTTCCCCATGACTATTGCTGATCATTTCTGCTGGTAGTCAGTGTTAGGTTTTCAGTGATGTCACCACGTGGTGGGCACATGGGTGTCTGGGCATCCAGTTCCTACTAAGGAGTGAAATCTAAGGAACCACGCTCAAAAAGTTCAATAGCATTTAGGATCAAAAAAGTGTCTTAGTTTTTAATATTCCCTTTTTAGGAAGAACAAGCATTTTTAGTTTACGTAATTGCTCCTATCTAGATAAAATTCTGAGATGTTTGAGGGCAAGAACATTCAGAGTTCTGCCAATCCCCAAACGGGCCAAAAATGTATGAGACTATAAATAAAATTTAACTTGTGTTTGGTTTTTTTTTTTAAACTCCTAACAAGGCAGCCCCCATCTTAACTCACAAGCAATCAGATTGTTTTTGTGCTCTTCTTTTATATGAGAACAAGAGGTCACTGGATGACATTACTGCTTTGTAAATTTAGAACAAATAAAAGGAAATGCTACTTCACCTCGTGCGTCGTCATCCTGTGGAATATACTGTTACAGGATGTTAGTCAAAAGCTGTAGATGGAACATAAAAAATAGCCAGACCATGCTTGTTCGTAGCCACCTTTGCCAACAGGGACTGCCGAGCCTCGTGTCCCACAGCATTGGCTCCTCAGGGAGCTGAGAGCAAACACCCCACACTGCCTGACTGGGAAAGGACAGCTTTTCAAGAGGAAGATTGCTGGGGCTTCATTTGGAGATGACAAGAATATTTTCTGTGTTGTTTTTTTGTGTGTGAGACATTCAGTTGATTGTCGGTGTAGTCTAGGCAGTGCAGTGAGCCTTTCTGCCTCTGTTGGTATCCTTCAAGAAGGGGAGGTCTGGAGTCGAAATCACTGCCTGAAGTGGGTGGAAGTGGCAGGGTGAGTGTTTTCCTCTCCCTGTGAGCTTTCACCTCCGTTCTGCCCCTTCTCAGAAGCACCATGGTGCCTGTTGCACAGGTAGGAGGTCAGCAGCTCCCCCCAGACCCCAGTGCTCCCCCTGATCTTCGGTGTGAGCTGTTGTGTGAGTCTGCATGAAGGGAGAGAAATGCTGAAATACTGTGCAGGAAGCATCACTGCTGATGTGTTTCTGGATTCCTAATTGTCCTCATTAAAATGTTTAACTGTAACATGTTAATCAGAAAAGCAGGTTTGTATGGTTTCTTAATTTCCCCCAAGAACTGTTACATGAGTTACATTAAAATCTTATCTGTCCTTCACAGTCAAGCCTGATTTGTCCCGATTTGTTGTCCTCCTTGGAACAGGATTGAAGTTTGAGGTTATATTCTTTTGTTTCCCATCTCTGATGACACCACAGTGTCCCAGTGCAAATGGGGGCTTAGAACTAATGGGAGATGTTTCTCCTAAATTCATCTTGCACCAAGATACATCTTATTTTGTTTTATAGTTGCATAATAGACCCTTGATTTTAATTTTGTGACTCTCTGGATATTTAAGTATGAAAATCTTCTTGATCTTTTTATTTGTCTTCTTGTCTTAGAAACTTTAACTTTGTTCTTTGAACAGAGGATTGTCCAACACTAGATTTTGGAATTTTTAAGATGATACAGTAGGTGACAGGAAAGAATTTGTGATTTTCTGAACTGGACAGTCTCTGTAGTGATCAGTAGCCTCAGAAATTAATTCCTGTCGAAGGAGTGTCTGCATTTCTGTATTTTATGCCAGTATTTTAAATTTTGTGTCTTTCAAGGTGACGAAAAAAATGGTATTGTGTACTTTGCATTTGCCTTTTTTATTTTATTAAAAAAAGACAAAAATAGAGTCAAAAGGGACACTGAATGGCAGTGTTCTCATGATAATTAATTTTTCCAACTGTTCTAAATTATTTTTCCCCACTGCTCACGAGCATGCCAGTGTCTTGTTGAATGAACTGGTGGCTCCCCTGTGAAAACTGGCTGGCTTTAAAGCCATGAAAGGTCCTTGGACACATTGTCCTAGGATGTTTGGACTTTACATAGGGTGCTGTTGCACGTATGCAACCAGAAGTTTTCTTGTCTCTCCCTCCAGAGAAAAAGTGGGGCCCTGCACTGTCTGAACAACTTAATTGAACTTGGTTTTATTTCCAGGGAAGAAGCTTCCCCCTAGCAGGGATTCAGGGATGTTGCTCGTTCTACTCTCTGGTGCATTTCAGCATCAACTAAAAGTTTCACATTCAGCTTCCAAGGTTTTTATTTTTAATCTGCTCTGTGAAACATAATGAGAGAATCAAGAAACAGACAGGAAAATTTTGTTTAGCAGGGGTTATGTATTGGGGTGATGTGCATGGGGTTTTGTGTTCGTTAAAAAACCTTTGGTGGCATGCTTGTGAGAGACAGGCAGGCTTCATCAGCTTGGGGCAGTCGTAGTTTGGTTTACTCTGTTATTTCAGATTTTAGGGTGCCATTTACTGGAAAAGCACATGCTGTAGGCAGGTTTTTTTTTTCATGTGCAAAATATAGAGAGGCACAGAAGAGTGTGGGCTACTGCAAGATTTTAGAGTTGACATAAAGGGGAGCCTTTTGGGTTTTGTTAGTGGTATGCAGCTTTAATGCAGCTGTTCTTAAATCCAGGTCTTGCAAACACTTCTGCATTTAAGTCTAATTTAAAAAGTCAGCTGGATGAAACCACTACAGAGGTGTGCCCGTGGAGGCAGGTTAGTAAGACAACTAACCAGCAACCTGATCAGCAGACATGGTCCTCTGAAAACCATGATGCAGAAGGGGAAAGTGCTGGTGGCAGGCTGCACAGGGCCCTGGATGCCTTCCCAGGCAGAGGGAGCTTTGGCCACCCGGCGTGGCTTCTGCTGGTTTGTAAGAACAGGGAACTGGTTATTTAACACAGGGCAGCTAACCCATGGGAGCTGACGCCCAACCTTGGAACACACTGAGGATGGTATTTTTAGAGGGAAGGCAAACTCACCCACAACTTCAAGCTGCTAGTGGAACATTTGTTGGAATATCTTTTATGTACTAAATGTTGAACAAGCCCACAGGAAACTGGATTTAAAACGAGGTGATACAGATACAGTGATTTCTCTTCTAGATTGCATATCTGATTTCTTTCTGAGATTGTTTATTTATTTGACTTCCTCCTACTTCCCTGCTTGTCATGACTCTAACCAGATTTTTAGTATGATGTTGCAGTGTGTTACCTGATTTATTAATTGCTAGAAACTGATATATTGTGGTCTTAACAAACTGTTTCAGTGTTGTTGCCAGTTTAGAAAGCCATTGAGTTCTTAAAAATAACTTTCTGAAGTTCTGCACGTGTTATTCATTAACTTATTCTGCTCTGTGCTTGATTTGTTTTGTGCTGTTACTTGGGCCTGAGAGATTTCTTCACTCAGTTCAGTTCTGCAAATGACATCTCAAATCTCTGTGGTTCTGTACATTTATTAAGGAATTACAGTGTGTCATGGTTGAAAGGTGCAAGTAACTTCTGTTGTGCAGCTCCTTGCCTCTGAAAACAGCTGCAGTGGAGGGCAGGAGAGGTAGCGTGTTCACTGACTGACATGCCCAGAGCACACACTCATAATTCTCTCACTCTTCAGGTTATCACTCCATGTCGGAAGCTCATCCTTTGTGCTGATAACAGGAAAGAGATGGAGGATTGGATTGCAGCACTGAAGACTGTGCAGAACCGTGAACATTTTGAGGTAATAGGAAAATATATTCCTTTGCGCTCCGTCCCCTCTCTCCTGCATGTTTTAGGAGTGGAGGAAGCTTCCAGGGAATTTAACTGAAGTAGTTTTTATCAACTAGAATGTGTGGCTAGCACTAGGCCTTCTGTAACAACTGTCCCAAATACTCTGAAGTGATTCTCCAAAGAATGTTTGTGGCTTTGTATGCTCTCCTTTGGTAACTTTGTGAGTGCTTTTCAGAGAATGGGTAGGTTATGAAACCCAGTTCTCCTCCCTTTGTCTTTTCACTATTTAGTTATCCACCCTGTCGTAATTCATGTCTTGCCTGCTTGGTATTCTGCCTCCATTTGCTTCCTGGGGCTGTACTTAGACGAATGCTGCACCAAAAGAGGCTGTCTTGTATTTCACCCACTCTGATGTTTGTCTCCCTTCAGTTTCCTCCTTTTTGCTGGCACAAGCATTCCTCTGCTACACAGTAAGCCAGGTTGAGGAACTGATCTTGCTGAAAACTTAATCCAACAACAAAAAAACCCAGAATTAGCACGGGTCAGCTTTCTGGGAGATAAATTCTTCTGTTAATTTTCCTACACATGCTTGTGTACTGAAACAAAGATGGGAGGTAGGACAGGAGCAGGAATGAAGGTGTGGGTTCTCCTTCTACTCATCTCTTCTGTTGTGTACAAACTGCATGTCACCCACTCTTCCTTAGTAAAAGCATCCTATTTTTGCCTTTCCTGGCTGCTATGAGTCTTGTTGCTCTACTTTAGACTTTGCTGTAATGCATTTGTTTTATTAGTCCACCCAGTACAGCATGGACCATTTCTCAGGGATGCATAACTGGTACGCCTGCTCGCACGCTCGGCCAACGTACTGCAACGTCTGTCGGGAGGCATTATCTGGAGTCACATCACATGGGCTTTCCTGTGAAGGTGAGCACACTTTGTCTCCCCTTGTCTTGTCTCCTCTTTGGGAGTGTCATCTTTATCTCTCAGTGCTGTGTTCCAGAGATAATTCAAAGGGAACATTGTTAATGGTTTGCAAAAAGATGTAGAAAACTGCTGCTTAATAAAATGAGAGAGCTACAGTCTGTATGGGACTGGGGGTCTTTTCTAGACCTGATACTGAGACACTTCAATGCTGTGAATGCCTTTGGCTTTTACAGAGAATACTTCTGCTAAAGTCAAGATGAGGATCATGGCATTTTGTAAAACAGTAATTAATGTGATGGTGTTTTCATGCTACTTTTAGTGTTGGACCTGATAGTAATATAGCTGATTTATTTTTTATTTCCCCATATACCCAAATACTGCCATCTCTTATTAAAAACTTGCTTCTAAAGAGGACAGGTATTTACCTCTGAGGTATCAGATAGAATATTCATAGGAATACTCCTATTCATAAGAATAATCATATTTTTGAGAACAACCTTTCTAGGTGTTTGAATGCCAGGAGGTTATTCCATTTCAGCTCTGCCACAGCAGGCAATGTCTGTATTCATGCTTCCAGTGTGAACGAGGTTATGTTGACCCTGTGGAAAGGATGCAGGAGGGTGTGACTATGTAAATCATATCAAATTTAACAAGGTGATGGTAATTCAGTGTTCTAAAAGCAGCTCTCAAAAATGAGAAGGCAGGAATTAATAGCTAGCCCATCTTACTCAGGGTGTTGAGAGCTGATAGATTTGCCAGTGCTAACAAAGGTTTTATGTGCCTGTGCTTTCCTCTGGAGCTAGATATGGTCACTTGGAAAAGCTTTTGCAGTGGCTGCCACATGCCATGGTCTGAGCAGGATTATTGTTTTCTTCCCTTCTCTCTAGTGTGCAAGTTTAAAGCCCACAAGCGGTGTGCGGTGCGGGCAACCAATAACTGCAAGTGGACAACTCTGGCCTCTATTGGGAAGGATATCATTGAAGATGAAAATGGGGTAGGTGTTAGTTTTAACACTTAACTCTTCAGCCTTACCTTGATGAGGAAGCACCAACATGTGCTCTGCAGCTTTCCTCACTTTACAGATAGCAGATTCTATGTGTTAGCAACATAGAAAGGCCTTTACCATCGAACCGTGAGCTTCTGTGTGAAAATTGCAGACAGGATTGCAGGGACTCTTTAACAGGAAGAGTCTCCTGCCAGGGACTATAGTGTTGAGGTTAAGGAATTGGAGATATGGGGAATCTGCTTTGAGTTTTGGCAGAAGAATGATAAATGAGTGGTTGTAACAGTAGCGCAGCATATGGGATGTCTGATGCAAGTCGGAGTTTCCTGGGTAACCTGGGGTGAGTCACCTGGTCTCTTCATGCTTGAGTGTGATGTAAAATGCCAAAAGAGGTCCTCAGGTGTTTTCTAGAAGTTGCTGTTCTTAAGCAGTGCATATAAAGACTTGCATATAAAAATGTGTCTCAGTGCCATGGTGCGTCTTGTGTCCTTGAGCTGCACTCTGGAAAGTTTGTGTTGCTTCTCTCCCCCTCTGTCATTTGCAGATCTCAATGCCACATCAGTGGTTGGAAGGAAACCTGCCTGTGAGTGCCAAATGCACTGTGTGTGATAAAACCTGTGGCAGTGTCCTACGTTTGCAAGACTGGCGCTGCCTTTGGTGCAAAGCCATGGTGAGTTGAATGAATAAGATAATTTCTTTAAAAGGAGAGTATTTGATCAGCTCTTTGGTCTGTTCTTTTAATGAGATTTACTCAAACTGAAATCTCTAACCATGCTGTTGTGCATGTTTGCCACAAAGGCGTTGTTTTCTCTCCAGATGATAAACATCATGCGAGAGAGAGAAATTTAAATTTGCTGAAAAGTGTCACTGTGATGCTTAAAAGTAAGGCCTGAAATGATTATCCAGATTCAGTGCAAGCTCAGTTTCTTTTGGTAGTGAGCTTTCATAGAAGAATCTAATTTTACTAGATCTGAATCAATGCCTCAGGCACGGGAGGTGTTAAATCCAGGAAACCCATCAAAGACCCATTATTTATAATTTGTACAAGTTGAAAAGATACAACAAAGACAGACAGTAAAGAATACTGAGCTATTTTTTAATAGCCATTTCCTCTTCTGTTGCAATACATTTCTGTTGCCTAACTCTGCAGGGATCCATATCTTGCTAAGTTTTCAGCTGTCTATAATATGAATAAAAATGTGTTTATAATGTGTGGGCTGGGGCCTCAAAGATGAAGCAAACCTTCTATGTTGCAGTCTTCATGTCTCAGAAATAATGGAAGTGCCCTCGTCTACTCACTACAACCTTTTTTTGGCTGATTTTATTAATCCCTTCTTCTCTTACTTCTTACGTCACTCATGTCTTCCTTTGTTTATTGCTTTCATGTTTTCTTAGCTTTTTCTTTTGTTGCTACGTCTGATCTCTTAACTGAGGCTAGGATTTTGAAAGCAGAATGCCTGAAGACTCTTTAAGCCTGTTATCAGGTCCTCTTAACACTCAAAAGTACTAAATTCAAACTGCAGAAAAAGCACATGGTAATGGAAAAAGGAGAATTAGTAGGAAGAGTCTGGTTAGATCATTCCTAAAATAACTTTTTGCAATTAACATTTCCTTGGATTCTTTATGAATTACTGCTTTATGAGTTATGCCACCATACCCAAAGGAGTTTGAAAGGTTTTCCACCCAACAGGCAGTTGAGCAATGGACAAGCTCCCCAGGGAAGCAGTCACAGCACCAAGCCTGCCTGAGTTCAAAAAGTGTTTGGGTGACACTCTCAGGCACACAGTGTGATTCTAGGGGTGCCCTCCACAGGGACAGGAGTTGGACATGATGATCCTATTGGGTCCCTTCCAACTTGGCATATTCTATGATTCTGTGATTCTGTGAATGAATGGATTTTGTTGTGTTTTCAGGTACACACAGCATGTAAAGAGTTGCTGCCAAACAAGTGCCCTCTTGGGCTGTGCAAGGTATCTGTCATTCCTCCTACTGCTCTCAACAGCATTGACTCAGATGGTAAGTATCACCAGCAAGCAGTGCTTGCTTTCTCTTCCTCTCTCAGTCCCTTTAGCTATTAATGCCATCCTCTGTCAACTGAAAATTCTGCTTTTTGGCATTGCTGGAAATCCAGACTGGGAGATACTGCTGAAGTGTGACAGTGAACTGTTTATTACCCAGTAACGTCAGCGTTTGCTAAGCTGCAGCTGTTAAAATTTATTTAGAACAACTCCATTAAAGAATCAGTTTGGGAAGGTTGGGGAAACTGAGAGTGTTGGCATACTGCTAGGAGATGAGTGTGACATTTGGCAGCAGGAGTTGTGGCTCATGCTGGATTCAGGGCTGTGCATGATTGGCTTTTTCCCAGTGAGTGCCATAAGCACAAGGGAAGTACCAGCTTCTTTGTAGCTGTGCTGGGGTGTGGGGCTCGATTTTCATGGCCAACTTCATGTCTCTTGGCTTTTCCTCCTTTTCACTTTCCTGTTGTCCATCAGGTTTCTGGAAAGCTACGTGTCCCCCTTCATGCACAAGCCCATTGTTGGTCTTTGTCAACTCAAAAAGCGGAGACAACCAAGGCGTAAAATTTCTGCGAAGATTCAAACAGCTGCTGAATCCAGCCCAGGTCTTTGACCTCATGAATGGAGGACCTCACCTTGGGTAAGAAGATACTCAATGGAAGCACACATTACTTTTAAACACCAGAAAAGTATGAGTGATTTATTTGATTATAAGCTCATCCTCAAATATAACAAGGAACCTATTCCTCAGAGAAGGAACATAGAATACGTAGAAAGTTTGGAGGGTTTTTTCCTCTCTGTGTTTACTGTTATTGATTAGCTAAAACCAAAAATGTTGTTGAAAAAGGTTATTGTTTCCATTCATGAGTAACAGCAGGACAGCTTGTGGGCTTTTGGGCGAATTCCATAAACTCTCCCCTGGAGGATGACCAAGCATAGAAGGCTTGAAGCCAGAAGAAAAATTGTCAGCAAGCAGACTCATAACAGGCATCCTGATGTACTGCTCATGAGATTTAACTTGAGTTAAATCACGTGAACAGACAAATGCAATAGATACCAAATGAGTATTGTAAAAATGAGATTTATCCAGAAATAACTCAACCTGGGAAGCATGTGAGACTTTGAATGCTTTTGGTAAAATTGGTTCTGCCCTGGGGTCTAGCAGACATTTCAAGCTTGCTTACCAAATTACACTAGAATATCTATGGATTTAAAAAAAGTGAGCACTGTGGAATAAATTCCTTTAGTGTATTGCTGGAACTCTTAAAAAAAATTGTTCTCTAGTTTGCTCCCTCCAAATGTTTCTCTGTTGCGTTGGATTTGAGTATCACTTGTCATGAATGTGTGCTTCTTATAATAAGAGTGAACACAAGGTGCATTTCCTTCATATTTTTCTAAATAAGACTTGAAGTCTGTGAATCAGACCTGTAGATGCTTAATGTGCTTAATGTGGAAGTGTCCACTGCTCAGTGAGTGACTATTAGGTTCTGCTTTCCTGAGAACTGTTGTGGTTTCTTGAATTGCAGAACACTGGCCTTTAAAACAGCAGCATGCTTCCCAGGGGGTGTTTGATAAATAATTTGTCAAAAACATTTTAAATTAAATAGTTCTCTTCTTCCTCTCCCTAGCCAGACTGACTGTAGAAAAGAATTCTTCTCTTAAACAGGAGAAGACAGGGAATCAACTATTTAATCAAGCTGTGGTGCACATTTCTAAGACAGCTGCTATTTTTTGGTTTCTTAAGAAGAAAATGGTGTATATGGTAAAGGCTGCTGCTTAATGATTTGAATATTCTGAGCTGGTGCCAGTCAGCTATACCATAAGGTGATGTCATTTCTGGCAGACATTTCTCTGTCACCAGTGCTTGAAGAAACAAGGATTTTCATGTGGTCCAGTAAATTCTGTAGTAGTTACTCTTAGGTAATAATTAATAAAGAAACAAAATAAAAGTGTGCAGTAGGTCTGGATGATGTTCAGGAGGAAGCTTAAAGTGAGGTTGTTTTTAATACCCTGAAAAGGGTCAAGAATTAAATTCATGCTTGTCTTACTGGTGAGTGGTTTGCCTGCCTGCTGAATAGACAAGGTGCCAGAGCACTGGTGCATGTTACTCTCCCAGAAGAAGTTCTAAAGATTGTGAGGCTTTACATCCTCTTACAGTTGTCTGCTCACTGACTGACAGCATAGAGTTCCCTCTCATTAAGCTTTGCTTTAATTGGTGTGGCCTTGAGTGTGAAGGCAGTGACATCAGAGCACTCCAGACAGTGACAAGTGACTAACGCTGGTCTGAACACAGCAAATCTGTAAAAAAGAGTTTATTCAATGGGTAATAAGCTATCACGTGCTTGTTTCCTCTTCAGTTCAGACAAAAGTGCCCTGCTTTAGTAGAGGAGTATGTCTGGGACACACTTCTGTAGTGAATAGCCATTTTCAGTTGCTTAGCTGTATTTATAATTCCTTATTTATAATCATTTTAATTCATCTGTAATCCGACAGTCTGTTCATTGGCCTGTATTCGTTGCAAAATCAGAGCCTACTTTAAGCAAATATGCCATGCTTGTTACCTGTATTGCAATTGTTTATTGCTTCTTCCTATAACAGCTGATTGTTCTTCTCTCCTACTTTTTTCTTTCCCCTCTCCAGTTTACGCTTGTTCCAGAAATTTGACACTTTCCGGATTCTGGTTTGTGGTGGGGATGGAAGCGTTGGTTGGGTTCTCTCCGAAATCGATAGCCTCAATCTTCACAAGCAGGTACCTGCCCAGTGAGCTTCCTTGGATGGAAGAGTGCAGGGCAAACAATAGCATTGGGCTTTCTTTGCTGATACAGATAGTTTGCCATGGGACTGAAGCTGCCAAAAGCCTACCACAGCAGTATTGCAGTAGTTTCCTGCAAGCAGCAGTACCAGACTAATTAATTATTCCTGTCTCCATTGATCCGACACAGCTCCCTCAGAAAAGATTCAGCTTTCAGAGTAGCTCTGAATTACTCCTGCTCCATCACCAGCACAGAGACTTGTACTCAGAAAGGGATGCAGTTAGTAAACTGGGAGTTCAACAAGGGTAGTTCTCCTCAGCTATTGCCTTTAATTCTCATGGGGTTGTTTCTGAGCCCTAGGATAGACAGAAACATTGTAAAGAGTAGCGGTGTCACAGTGTTTTAATTTGTTTCCATTTTGTCTTCCTGGAGGGTCTATGCTAATGTTACAGAAAAAGCAGTGGCACCACCTGATGGTTAAATAAATACATCTGTAGAAGGCGTTTCTTGTAGTAAGATGCTCCTTGAGACGGTAGCTCTAATGCACTTCTCTCTCAGTTAACAACCAAAAAGTTGAGGAAATTTGTCCTTCCTTGCATGACCTTCTGGCTGTTTTCTCCACCCAATTCATTTCTGCTCCCACCAGGACTAGCTGTTTCTTAGTATGAAGAAATCACCCCTATTACTTGTGGGAGTTTGTGCTTTGTGTTTTCCCATTTGAATATTGGTTTTGGTTTCCTTTTCTATAATGCAGTGCCAGCTGGGAGTGCTGCCCTTGGGAACAGGGAATGACCTTGCCCGTGTGTTAGGCTGGGGCTCTGCTTGTGATGATGATACCCAGCTCCCCCAGATCCTGGAGAAGCTGGAGAGGGCCAGTACCAAAATGCTGGACAGGTGATTAACATCCTCCTCTGCTCAAGAATTGTGTGAATATATCCTTCAAAGAGAACTGGGCAGTTCTTGATTCTACCAGCTGCTGAATTTCTGACTAATGCCAGTTAAGATTTTTTCTTTGATAACCCTCTGTCACTCTTTAGTGACAGAAGGTAGCCTTGCTTTTTGTGTTACTGCTGCACAACAGCAATGAGTGAAATTGTCTGTTGTCCAGTGTCCTCTCTTGTGTTCCAAAGTTCTCATCAATTGACTTTGACAGCCTTACAGTCATAATTAATGTTTTTAATGCAGAAATTAACATCTTTACCCCTGGAATTGATATTGCTTATATGTATTTGTACAGTTTAAAATGCTGCTTGTCTTTAGAGTTGCAACTTGGAATCTGTTACAATGAACCAAGCACTGGTCATGGAATATTTGAGGCAGGGAAGAAGTACAGAGGAGGTCTTCCTACTGTAGGATACTTGTTCATAGTGTCAATCCTTCTTCTTTCCCCAGTTCAGCCTCTGCAATTCCATTGCAACTCTATGGCTTCCTTACATCAGTCATGCCTCTGCCAAAGTGCAGTTTGTTCTGCTTGAGATTCTAACCTGTTGTGTCCTTGGGTAAAGGAGGAAATCATCTGCCTTGCAGTGACAGCTCTGATATCTCCTTTGAAATAGGTGGAGCATCATGGTGTATGAAACCAAACTCCCTCGTCAGGCCTCCACTTCCACAGTCACTGAAGATTTCAGTGAGGATTCTGAGGTACCTCATGAGATGCAGAGGGCAGGGGACTGGGAGCAATGGCTTCAGAAGAGGCAAGGGGGCAGTGCTTGAGTTCATATGGGGCACACCTCAGCTATGGCTTGGGTGAAGCAGGAGCTACAAAGATCCTGGATCTTTAGGTCAATGAAATGTTATGGAGAAGGACAGAGGCCGGGATACCTGAGTCAACAGCTGTAGTGTGCAGTGGAACAAGAGAGGTCATGACATTGCATTGTTGAAATTGTGGGGAGCTGCAATAGCAGTTATAAGAACCATAAAACCCCAGGTTTAGATCCATAATTAACTGGAGACTGTAAGGACTGCACTGATGTTGATTCCTAGGTTCAGAATTAGTTTCTTCATCAGATTCAGATCTCCTGTGGGTAACTGAACCCTGGACCACAGAACTTGTCCAGGACAAAAAGAACTTGTAGAATGATAGGTACTCTCAGGGGAGACAGTGGTTACACAGCTAATGTTGGGAAGCAGAACCCCAGTGATTTGTTTCTGATTGTCACCAGGTGCAGAAGATTCTCTTCTATGAAGACTCTGTGGCTGCTCATTTGTCCAAAATTTTGACTTCTGACCAACACTCTGTGGTCATCTCCTCAGCCAAGTGAGTACTTGCAGGACAATTGCTCCAAGTGAAAGCTGAACTGTGAAAATCTGAGACAATCCTTGCATGACTTTGTTTTCACTACCTTCTTTGTCTAGGGTGCTTTGTGAGACAGTGAAGGATTTTGTGGCTCGAGTAGGGAAAGCCTATGAGAAGGCAACAGAAAGCTCAGAGGAATCAGAGGTCATGGCCAGGAAGGTAAAATTGGAAAAAACTTGTTTTGTGTTTCTACCTCCAAAGTGGAAAACTGATCTGTTTTCAATGAACTAGGAGAGCAGCAGTTCAGCAAGCACTGAAAGAGTGACCTACCCAGTCTGCTGTTAAATTCAGATGTTCTTTGCCTTGTAGTGCTCTGTCCTGAAGGAGAAGTTGGACTCGTTGCTGAAGGCACTGAATGAGGAATCTCAAGCATCTTCATCTCTGCCAAACCCTCCTCCTACCATTGCAGAGGAAACTGAAGATGGTGATGGGTCAGGCAGTGCTTGTGATTCTTCCAGTGACCGATCAGTGGGCTCATCATGTGCTGCCCGGCCCCAGATATTTCGCCCCCGAGAACAGCTGATGCTGAGAGCCAACAGCCTGAAAAAGGCCATTCGTCAGATAATAGAGCATGCAGAAAAAGGTAACCCGTGAGGAGTCCTGCTTGTGACTTTTTGCAGGTTCTTGAAAAGTAGAAATTCCCTTTATTCCAGTGGGGAGGAGGTTTCTATATTAAAAACAGCTTTGCTGAGCTGGAGAAGCTATTCATAAGCCTGGCTGTGTAGTTTCAGCATCATCTCTGCCAAGCCCACCTGTCTGAGACATAGCTTGATAGAAAAGCCTGAAGTTC
The DNA here is from genome assembly GCF_036169615.1 of Heliangelus exortis. NCBI lineage: Eukaryota > Metazoa > Chordata > Aves > Apodiformes > Trochilidae > Heliangelus > Heliangelus exortis. The sequence goes on from NC_092430.1 coordinate 9,024,927, forward strand.
AAGGTGTGTTCTCTCCCATCTGGCTGGTTTCAGAAGTTCCTGCTCTCCCACACTCCGTTCATTTGTGTTTCCTGCCTGTCCCCACCCATACCACAGTTGTGTTAGCACAGCCATTTGTGTGGCCTCACTCTAAAGCAGATCTGAAAATACTTGGTCAGAAAGTATTTTAAGTATTTTAACTTGGATTGTTTCAGAAATCTCTTTATAGTACAGCCCAGCAAAACAGTGCAGTAGTAGAACTGCAGGAGAGGGCAGGAACTCCCTAAATTGGCTTTGACCCTGGGAATGTGTTATCATACTGTGCTTTACAAATCAGTTCTGTTCCCATGGAACTTTCTAGGCAGGTCACCACCGTCTCCACATCTTGACTCTTACTGTCTCTCTAGCTGTTCACACCTATAGCTCAAAGTTTCATTTCCTGGCATCAGTCTCCCAGGTGTTTGTCAGAACCTCGGTGGTTTGACTTAGACCAAAGGAAGTGCTGAACAGTTTTACTGGAGATAAAAGTGTCTGTGCACACCCTGATGTGCACTGTGAGCAGCTGTGTAGCTAAGTACAGAGCATTGCAGTGTCACTTGGGTTTCCAGCACTCCAGTGTTGTACTCAACCTTTGAGCTAACAACCTCTGGTGAAGCAGGGGTCCTGGCCTCACTGCTGCCCCTCTTTGTCAGTGCCAACCTTGTGCCAGTTTGATGTTTGTTGGAGTTCTTTTGGAGCCAAACCAATTTATTTATTTTTTTCCAGCAAGAAGAATTTATATTTCTGCTGGGCTAATGGGCTGGATTGCCTTGAGGGTCTTTTTGAAGAACTCCAGTCAGCACAGGGGCAGGGCAGAGCCTGGCAGAAAAGGGGCTCATTCCCCTGCAGACGCAGGGAGCTGGTGGATCAGCTCAGGGCTGCTCAGAGCTGTGTCCTCTGAGGGGTGTCTGGGGAGGAAGGTCTGCTGATTACATGCAAAGGAAATTTTAATTTCTTTAGGCAACATTTAAGCTGAAGTATTTAACTCTTGGCAGCTCTTGGACAAACTTCAGTTATGTTTCAGATGTATTTTTTCAACTTCTCCATACTTTTTCTTCTTCCAAATTGTACAGTCTGATTCTTTCCTGTGTTTGAATTAGTTTTTACCAGTGGTTATTTTCTTCCTCCTGATTATAAGTATCTAAGTGCCCTTCTCAAGTGGTTTATGCTGTTGCCCCAGTACAGATTAAACTTACAGAAAATTAATTAAATTTATCATTTAATGTCCATATACTTAGAAGTTCTGGAAACATCTAAATGCAAATAAATGGCAGCTCATCACCTGTAGCACAGTTTACACCTCGGGGAGCCTGAGTACCTGTAGCATTAAATGTGGACACTTCTGTTTAGAGCCTCATTGCTAAAGAGCTTGGCAGACAGGAGGCTAAGCCAGTCCAGTTCCAAAAGCTTTTCAGAGGGGAGTTTACTTGAGACAAATGATGTAGGGAAGTTTTTGTTATTCCTGTTCTTTCCTTGAAGGAGTCAGGGCCTTAGAGTTCCATCCTTTTGTTATTTGCATCTGTGGGAGGTGTTCCTTGCTAGAAGACTTGTGAGGCACTCACCTACTTGTTCTCTCCTTGCAGCTGTAGATGAGCAGAATGCCCAGACCCAGGAGCAGGAGGGCTTCCTCCTCAGCCTCTCAGCCCCTGAGGAGGGCAAGGAGCTGCGGAACGAGGATAAAATCTCCCTGCAGTCATCACACAGCAGCAGCTATGGAGTGTCCAAAGGGAGGGGCCAGCGGAAAGGTACTGCTCTGGGGCTTCCACTCTGCAGGTCCTGCCTGACCCTTGTGGTTCTGTTAGTTGTGAAAAGTGAGGGAGGTGTTATGTGTATTGCCTTCCAAGTGAGTTCTGGTTTTCTCTTCATTTCTGAATGGTTGTTCTTCAGATGCCAGGCCTTGCACGTTTCTGTGCTCCAGCCTGAGCATCATGCACCTCACTTCCTGATGGCCCATGGTCTCAGCACGTGGAGCCGAGGGTTCAGAAGTTTTCTTGTGCCAGCAATCTGCATTCTCTTGTCTTTCAGTGTTTGGGCAAGGAGAGTCTTGAGCATTTTTTGTGTCATTTACCTGGTGATGTTTTGTTGTGAGCCCCTGCCATCCTTAGCAGATGGCAGAGAATGGCAGTTTGCTTTAGTAACTGTTATGTGAGTAATTTGTTAGAGATCCCTGGTCACTGCAAGTGTATTTGGAACTTCTCTGAGTGCTAATTAGGAGCAAACCAGGTCTGTTGTGCTGCTGGCACCAGCTTTTTCTCATCTCCAGTTTTAATATTTGCACGTGGCATTTCGGTACCTCCAATCTGTGAGGTTTCCTGGCTGCACATATGCCACATCTCTGTCCCTTAGTGACTGGTTCTGTCAGCTCTTTGCTTTCTGGTGGCCAGAGTGCTTTGCTGTTGAGTGATTACTAACCCAGTGGTGCTGCTTGGGCTGTGCTGCTCTTTGCAGCTCTGAATCACAGCATTATGTTTGTCAACAGCCATGTTTGTGTTGTGTTTTACAGCCTCTAAGTCTCCTTGTGAAAGACTAATAAACAAAGGAAGTTTGTCACTGGGCAGCTCTGCATCTCTTCCTCCCCAGACAGGAAACCGGGACAACTTGCCAATGCTGAACACAAAAATCCTCTACCCAAGTAAGTGCAACACCCACAGCTTCCCATTGAGGCAGCCAGCTGGAGTATGGGTGACAGCAGTGAAGGCTCCACATAAAAAATGGAATTGTCCTGCCTTTATACCCCTTGGCGCAGAGTCCACCTGAAGAGAAAACCCTTTGGGGCTTTCCACTGGGGCTGAAAAGTGGAGAGGTGGAGGGAGCTATAACAGTTTCCAGTTTGTAGCTGAGACGTAGACACAGATGATTATTAACACTGTGCTGTGGCAGTAGTTAAATGCAAGTTACAAGGAAATACTGAGCTTAAAATTATCTTGAGAAGGCTGGCAGGATGCTGCCGAGAGAGGTTCCTGATCAGTGGCAGCCACAGAAGGGACAAGCAGTCCCTTCACATGAAGGCTGAAGTCACTAGAAGTGCACAGCAGAATTCCCATCTCACACATCTTGTGTAGCAACTTCTCATCACCACCCAAATTACTTGTTCAGACTGTTTCTTCTGGAAGCAGGTGATTTTCTTTCTCTCTGGCAAAGGTACTGTTTCTGAGTCACCAGCTAATAATTTAAGAAGCAGGGGGTGATAATTCTTGAGTAACTTGGAGAATTACTTTAGTCCTACTCCCGTTTCTCTGCTCACTGAAGCAAGGATATTGCATGGCTCACCCTGAAACAGAAAAAACAGTGCTGCAGTTTCCTTTCCCTATGTCTTTTCAACTGTGCTGCTGGCCTCTGTCAGACAAAAATCTTTCCCCTTAGTGAGACAGCTAAGCCTTCTGGAGCAGAAGAAAACACTACTGCTGTTTGCTTTCCACAGTAAATTACAAGAGTTAGTATGTTCTGCCCTGTTGTCTTGTCTCCAAGGTCGAAGTTGTCTGATTTCTGCTTATTATTAATCACCCTCTTCCCTGTCATCAATTTTCCTACAGATATCCGTGCTGGCATGTCTGGATCTTTGCCTGGGAGCTCTGTCATCAGCCGATTGTTGATCCATGCTGATCCCTTTAACTCTGAGCCTGAAAATCTGTGAGTATGCCCAGGAGGTTGAAGGGAGGGAGGGAGCATTTCTAAAGGGACAGAGAAGTAGATTAGATCATAGAGATAAAGAATGGACTGCAGCAGCCCGGAGTGATACACATTAATTCATACACTGAGTGCCAGAGAAAATCAGCTCTGTAGTTCCACATGTAGTGATACATCTGACTTGTGGAACAAGAGTTTTAGGTGAGAATGAAATCTAGATCAGCCTTCTCCCTACACTCAAAGATGGCTTCGGCTTCCAGTCAGTAGACAGGACCCTGGGGGGAGTCACCACCCTCACAGCATGGAGGCCTAAGGAGGGACCAGGCAGGCCACCTTAGGGCAAGCAGAGGGGAAGTGGGATGTGAAGACTTTCTCAGACTCTCTGCTAAACTGTTTTAACAATAAAAATCCAGTGATGCAGAAAGTGAGGTTTTTTTTTTCATGGGCTTCAGAGCCCGTGAGATGAGTAGCTGCACTTTTGAGCTCATTTGTCCAGCTTCCTGTAGATAACACCTAATATATCTATATATATCTATACAGATGTATAGATACAGATATATGTAAAGGCAACTAGCATTGCTAATGTTTTGTGAGATCTTTTACAGAATGGGAGTGGCCTGCAACTTCATTCTTGTAAATGAAGTGTAGGCTTCTGACTGTGTTTCTATGGCAAGGGGGGAATTCCTCTGCAAATCCTGTGGCTGTGAAATTTTACAGGCAGAGGCTGCTGCTCAATAGCCACTTTTCTGGTATTCTTTGTGTCTTTGTGCATTTTAGGGTACTCCCAGCAGTGCTGATTATCAGAGCCTTCTTGTTCTGCACCTTTTTGTGCAACAGAATTGTGAGGTGGCCAGAGGGGGCATGCGAGATGTACACCAAATGTAGACTTAGGAATGGGAGTTTTTTCTTTTGTTTGTCAGTGAATGTTACACAGAGAAGTGTGTCATGAATAATTACTTTGGAATTGGACTGGATGCGAAGATTTCTTTGGACTTCAACAACAAACGTGATGAGCACCCAGAGAAATGCAGGTGGGTTTGGGTCTGGCTGACCTTTGCCTGTTGCCAGAAGTGACTGAAACCACTTTGTTTCTGTGTGGTTTTGAAACCACTTGTGTGCAAATGTGCTGAATATTGTCCGTCTCAGCTATACTGTCAAATTTGTCTGCATAACCCTCAACAGCAGCTTGAAATCATGATGAAGGAGGTTAGCTACTAATTTTTTTTACTGATTCATTATGCTGTTGTGGCTAATGTAAGATCTTTGGGTAGTTGTGTCAGTGTGGATTTAGTGTGCTGATTCTGTTTGCTTCATCATCTCGCTCACAGTTGCTTCTCCTGGGCTTTCTATTTAGCTGTGAAAGAATCTGAGCTCAGCTCTAAATGCCATGGAAGGTGATTTCAGCCTTCATCTTAACATACTCACAAGTTTTGGCATTTTGCATACCTGGGCAACTAAAGGATGCTTTGTGTAGCCTGGGATTGGTCTGCTTGCTATATGTAAGCTAATACTGCAAAAGGCTCTTTAGATCCTGGTGCTTGAGATTGACAAGTTCTGTGCAGGGGAGTCTGTGTGTGTTTCTCCTAATGTGTGTGACTCAGTCATCCTCAGTTCCTACCTGACTTCTCTATAAAGGGGAGCAGTTTCCTAGCAGAAGCAATAACCGTTTTCAGTGCTTGACCATTTTGGAAGCAAAGCACCTTAGTGTATTAAGATGTAGGAGGCACCATTTCAATGTGGGGTTTTTTTGCCCTATAAGTGAAAGTTTATGCTAAGTTTTTCTCTTTTGATTTGCCCCCTTAGAAGTCGTACTAAAAATATGATGTGGTATGGAGTATTGGGGACCAAGGAACTGCTACACAGAACATACAAAAACCTGGAGCAGAAAGTCTTGCTGGAGGTGAGGAATTACCTGACCTTTCTGTTGCTCAAGCTGGGAAGCCTAGTTGTGTCTCCCAAAGGTGACACCTTGGTGGGTCCACTTGCTGACCTTAGGATGTTCCCTTCCCTGTCTCACACAAGGTACTTGCTGTACCTCACCCTGAGCTAGCTGCAAGGGGCTTTTCCTGGTTCTAGAAGAGAACTTACATTCTCAACCTGTCAGGGAAGTGTCATCCTGCTGTCCCCAGCTCAGCTAAAGGATTAACTGTCCCCAGCTCATTATTTAGCATAGGCAAGATTGTCAACATTTTAGCTAGTAGGTGTAGTGGACAGCCCTTAATTTAATTATGCTATAATGCACATCAGAATGGAAAAGAAATATTCGTGTACAGGCCACCTGCAGGTAGCTCGCAGGAGGAGATCCTCATCACAGCAGACTGCGCTGGTGTTTCAGTTGTTTTATTCCCTTTTCTTGAGGAATGAATCAGAAGGCTTTGCCAGGCCCCTCAGGTATGCCTGTTTGCAGAAAAGAAACAACAGTACCTCTCTAAAATTCATGTCTGCCAAAGGAGAGGTGGTTCATGTGGCAGGAATGGATAGGTTCTACTCTGCTAGGACATAAATAAACCAGAAGAAACCTGAATTAATTTGTCACTAAGCTGTGCAGCCTGTTTTGTGTTCTTTGAGGATGTGCTCTGGCAGGAGAGGTCCCTCTTGCTGTGCTGAGAATAATATTGCCTTCTTCTCTGTATAGTGTGATGGGAGGCCAATCCCTTTGCCCAGTCTTCAGGGGATTGCTGTACTCAACATTCCCAGCTACGCAGGAGGCACCAACTTCTGGGGGGGGACCAAGGAAGATGATGTGAGTATCCTCTAAGTCAGTCCAGGAAATGCTTTTACTTGGAGTCGTTCTAGAGTCGTTGCCCCTGAGAGTAGTGCATGGAAGTAGACAGCAAGGGGCCTGTCTGCATGTACAGGTGGATAGGGTGCTGAGGTCCAGGCTTAAGGAGTTTGGCACCCACGCAGTCTGTAGTGACTCAGAAAAAATACAAATGCTGTCTGGAGCAGTTAAACTTCCAGGAAGTACTTTAGATTGACCTTTTCCCCTCAGACTGCCAGAGAAGTAAATCTCCTTGAAGACAAAAGGAGTTAGATGCAGTCAGGAACGCTTTATTATTTGAAATGAAGAAGTGCCTACTGTCATAATAACAATGGTAATTGCCTTGTAGCCTGCAGGCTCTGTGCTAGTTGCCATTGGAAGCACAAGTGGCTTTAAGAGCACCAAGGCTCCTTCTCCCTAGCTCACTGCAAATCTTCACCTTCCAGACTTGTTAGTTTTATACAGATGAAAAATTATACAATTGAAAGCCAACCCCCAAGTCTTCGCTAATCAAGTGTAAAGAAAACCTCCTCAGCAGATCTGTGTGTCAGCTGAATTCTCTTTCTCTCGTATCTGGCTAGACTTTTACAGCCCCCTCCTTTGATGACAAGATTTTGGAGGTGGTAGCAGTGTTTGGGAGCATGCAGATGGCAGTGTCACGAGTGATAAACCTACAGCATCACCGGATTGCACAGGTATCGACTGTGAACTCTTCTTTCCTCCCCCATCTCCTAGTTGGGGTATTTTTGCCAATTGCAGTCTGTAAAGCCCTCCCTTGTGCTCTCTTGTCCGTGGAAGGAGCATCCACCAGGGCAAATTGAGCATGTCCAGGGGTGATTTGGGCATAGAGTTGTTTGCTGGCATTCAACTGTGGTATGAGTTAGACCACCAGTTCGAAACCAGATTAGTCCAAAGACACAGCAAATGGTCCCCACCACCCAAGGATGAGGCATGCCCTGCTACAGGCAACTGTGCCTTCAGGAGCACCAAAGCTCCCCTGGCTGCCAGAGTGCTTTGGTGAGAGTGTCTCATGCTTTTGGAAACCCAACATTGTAGAGCTTCTCCAGTGCAATCACTTCTTGCAGTGCCGGACAGTGAAGATAGCAATCCTGGGGGAAGAGGGCGTTCCCGTGCAAGTAGATGGAGAAGCCTGGATCCAGCCTCCTGGTTACATTTGGATTGTTCATAAGAACAGAGCTCAGACCCTCACCCGAGACAGGGTAAGAGCAGCCTGGCACACACTTTGTGATACACACATGTTTCAATATCAAATAATCCTGGAGAGTGTAGCAGTGGTGCACAGGAAAGCTGAACTTCTGTGAGTGTAAGAAGAGTATTTTGCTATACACCATAAAACTTTTTGGAAAGAACATGATTAAACTTGCTTTCACTACTTGGGAAATGATAAAGTTGTTTATACAAGTTTATTTTGCTTCCTTTGCTAGGTGCCTTGTGACAGCATTTCTTAATATGCTTGCGTGCTTTTTCCCCCACAGGACGCCTGTCTCAGTGAGTGCTGTGAATTGTCAGGATTCAGATTTGAATAATTTCTCATTATTGTTCAATATGTGTCTTATACCCCATTGCCTAAGTACAGCAGTGTCTTTTGCCTTGTTCAGCAGTGTGTGTCTGTCTCATCTCATAATTTTCAAGTACATCTGATGAGTACCAGCACATAAGGAAGCATCCTTACTGCTTTACTGTGTTCCTGAGTGGTAGTAAGGCAAAGGAAAGGATAAAGACCTTGCTGTAGAACAAATGGGCTTTGTGAGCTCCCCAACTCTCTTAACTGTCCACAAATAAACAATTTACTTCGTAGCAGCTCTTCGTACTTTCCAGGATAACACATATTCACCCAGCTTCCAGAGCAAGCCAAAGTCCTCTGCAAAGGAATAACCTGCTGAATAACAAGAAAAAGATTGAACAGCTGAGAGGAAAAGAGGGGAAGCAGCCTGATGCAGGCCTGAGGCACCTGCCCGGGCAGGGTGTTACGAGTATGATGGTGTGAAAAGAAAGTGAAGGTAGAGCTTACAAAGCCCCTGTTGTGAGTCTTGGGTGTTGCCCCATCCTACCCTTGGTCTGGGAGAGAACAGTGGATATTGGTGTGGATGTTGGAGGGAGGCAGGAATGGTGTGCACAGTCTTCTTCTGGAGGAAGAGTGAGCTTCTGCAGTGTCACACTGAGACTTTTAAGGGGAGGAGTGGCTGAAGGAGATAACCCAGAGAGCAAAGGGGAACAAGGGTCCTGTTGTAAAGATGGGAGGGAGAAAAGGGAAGGCAACACCTGGATATGGAGGGAAAGGTGGAGGAAAGCACAAGAGGTAGAGAGGACACAAAAGCCCCTAGTGAGTGTGCCGTCTGTCTTGGGGCCTCTGAAGCTGTGGCTCTGATTGTGCCATCTCACTTCTGGTTGCCTGCAAACCCAGTTTTGCAGGCATAGAACTGCTGCTGACAAGAGGTTTGAATTCTGCAGAGCAACGTTCAGCTGTTGTCTTGACTGTGACCTTATCCTTGGTTTTCCTTCTCTCCTTTTGAGCATTGTTGCACATCTCTTCCTTCACAGAGCTAATTTGCCCCATGCAGTAGATGAAGTGTTGTCCTTTCTTCATGTGTGTGACCCTATACCTTTGGTACTATTTTTTAAGTGTGATTTGGGATATTTAGTTTCCTTAAAAAAAAAGAAAGTGAAAAACTCAAATTCCCTCATCAACAGCTGGCTTGCGCTGAGCTGGCAGAGTCTGGTTGTGTCCTGTAGGAGTAACAGTAGGGGGAGGGAATGTTTTTACCCCAGGGCTTCACAAATACTTGCAGACACAGCAGGATGGTATATCCCCAGAACCTTGCATTGTCCCCCAGAGCAGTTATGTTCCAGTGGACACCAGCTTTCCTGCTCCATTCATCTCCTCTGTCCTTAGGCCTGTGCTCCTCACCGAGCCTGAAGTCATCTCATGTGACCACCCAGACCCAGGATCCATGACTGCTGTTTCCTTCCTCTTTCCCTTCCACCTGTCACACTCAAATTAAGCCAAGGCAAGCATGTGGCATGGAAATCTTCAACCCAAACTGCTCATTAGCAAAATAAGAAGCAGCTAATCTACTGGATCCCATGATGAAAAGTGTCTATACAAGATCTGCAGGTTCTGCGGGCATAGGCACAACCATTGTTTGTTATAGGCTCTTTAAAAGGTATCTTACCATTTCCTTGCTGTGTTTTTAGGCATTTGAGAGCACCCTGAAGTCCTGGGAGGACAAACAGAAGTGTGAGTTGTCCCGACCCTCCTCTTTCTCTCTGCAACCAGAGATCATGTCTGAAGAAGAATCCACCCAGATCAACCAGTTTGGTCAAGCTGCAGCTGCTCTCATTCATAGGTAGGACTCAATTTGCTTTTGGTGAATAGAGGCCTCCTTTGGTGCCTGAACTTCTCGTCGTACTCCCAATTCCTGGAGATGTGTCTGTTCACTCTCTGCAGTGCTGGTCCATGTTGCTGGGGATAACATTGTTCATTATGCTGAGGACTGAAGTCAAACAAAATATCTTTGGTCATTCTGAGTTAAAAATGGTACTTTCATGGATCCTTTAATCCTGATAGAAGCCATTATCTTTGTGTATCAATGATTTTTATTAGCCGTGAAACAAAGGCCTCTCTAGGAGCTAAGATGACAAGTTGGGTTCTTATAACCCTGATACCCAGCAGGAACTTCTAGAAGAAGTCAGCATATGCTGACCTGCTTGTCCTATACTCAGGCCTTCAGCTCCTTCATCTTGGCCTCTGAGATAAAATTTGCAGAGTCACATCAGAGAAGTGTTCATTAAGCTCTATGTGCAGCTGCCTTTCACATCACCATGGCCACACTAAAATGTCTGGGTTGTATTTCAGAGTGATCCCAGCCTGTGTGCAGAACTGCAATGCTGTGTCTGTGATGCCTGCCTTGCCTTGGCTCTGCACGCTCACTGCAGCAGCAGGGACCACCACTCAGCTTTGCCAGAGGCTGTGCCCCTTCCCAGGCTTTAGCCCTGCTCTTGTCACTCAGATGGGCGTGAGGAGGAGATACCCAGTCAGAAAAGATCTCCTGCTTTGAGCATATGCTGATGCAATCTGTAATTCTCTCTTCAGCATTCGGGAAATAGCCCAATCCTATCAGGATATGGAACAGGAGCTTGCCCATGCTGTCAATGCCAGCTCCAAGTCTATGGACAAAGTCTACGCTAAATCCAAGTCTACAGAGGTACTTCACTCACTTGGCATCTCCCATTTTGTCCTTTTCCCATAGCTCTTGGTTTTCCTTTCTGATTGACCAAAAGTAGGCCTTGCTTGTCTAAGACTTCTTCCTTTTGACTACTCAGACCTCTGCATTTCCAGGCTTACTTTGTGCATGAATTGCTTCCCTGCAGGGTCTGAACTGCAGCCTTGTTGTAGAGATGGTGAATAATGTCAAAGCCCTGCACAACGAGACAGAGCTGCTGCTGGCAGGCAAGATGGCACTGGTAAGAAGCACAGAGGAGTAAAGCAGCCTCTCACTTACTTTCTTCTCATGCTGTTGTCTCAGCAAGCAAAATTTTGTTGCTCTTGGTCTTCTTGTCTTTGTGACCAGTTAGTTTATATGTTATAATTATGGAATTAGGTTGATAATGCTACGTAGGCATGATGAGCAGTCAGGCTAGCTTGCATGGAGTTTAGAGCTCAGAAAAGATGAAAATTGGTAACTTGGTAACGTCTGGGCAGAGTGCCTGCTCTGCAGTTCCTTTTAAAAGGAGAAACTGCTTTATAAGCTAGTAATGTCACAATGAGGACCTGACTGTGTGTTCCACCATGTGGCTTTTAACTCTGCCTTGCTTCTGCTTCTGATACAGCAGTTAGATCCTCCCCAGAAGGAGCAGCTCCAAGCAGCCCTGGCAGACATGGACCTCCAGCTGAGGAAACTGGCAGACATCCCTTGGCTGTGGCAGCTGATGGAGCCCTGCGATGAGGAGGTAAGGAGGACCAAGGGTCTGTTTCCCTAGCCCTTCTCTTTTTCACTAGTTGGCTCTGAGTGCTTGACTTCCTATGGATAAGTATGAATGATGTGAGAAAAAAACATTAAGAAGGAAACTTGACTCCCTTGGGCTAAAGGAACTAATTTCCTGCTAAAGTGCCTTGCCTGACATGGGATCAACTTTCTCTGTTTCCTTTCCTGTCTTGATCAGAATTATTTTTTTCTTCCCTCTCTTACAAAGTTGTGGAGCTGAGCATGTCAGTACTGGTTGTTCTTGGTCCATTCCAATCAATTTATAACCATTTACCTGATTGTCCCTTTTTGTTCTTCTAGAACCAGATGCTGGATTATTCTAAACGCAGCCGCAGTGGCAAATTTCGGCTGGTGACCAAATTTAAAAAGGAGAAGAACAACAAAAATAAGGAGACTCATAGTAGCATGGGATTGCCCGGTACCAAGTCCGCTTGTTTGTTGTATCTCTGTCTCACCAGTGTGGTCACACCACTGTTCTTGTCTGTTTCCTCTCACTTTCTCTCCCTCTTCTGTTTCACATGCAACTGCCTTTTCTTTGAGGTCTAGTCTGTCCTTTTCACATGGCAAAGTAGCTTATTGCTCTCTTCTAAGTCATGACCCCCCCAGTACTACACAAATACTCCTGAGCAGAAACAGGAAGTGCCCTCTGAAGAATCCTGCCTCCATCCAGGCATTTTCAGGGGTATTTTAGGGCATGCTTAAACATGTGAATTAGAGGATTTTGACATTTAGGTATCAAAATGACTGTGGGGCCCAAGTCCGCATAACTCCAGTCTTTTCACTGCTGATTCTCTGTGTTAATGATGTTTTTCTCATTGATTCTCCCTCAAGCTTTAATCAAGTTTCATGTCTAATTGGCCAGGGTTCAGCATCACCACAGATGCACCCTGACCTTTGATCCTCCTGGTCAGTAGATAAAAACTGGCCATCACTCAAAAAATTGCCATTCAAGACACTTTCTCTCCAGTTGGGTTAGTTGATTTTTGGTTTATGTTTTCCTTACAAAGACTTTCTTCTTCTGAAATTCAGAACTATTACCTGTCCTGTGGGCTACTGGGTCCTGTCCTCTGCCATGGAATTGTGGGTACAGTCTCCCATCTGACAGGCTGGTGCTCATTCATTGCCTCCCACAGGATCTTTATTGTTCTCTTATTTAGAGGCTGTGCAAGAAGGTGGAAGTTTAAATTCTTCCTCAGTCCCTCAGGCTTGGGGGGAGAGGTTGCCATTTCATTTACTCAGCACAAGTGCTGCTGCATAATAGCAAAACTAATCTGTGCTTGAGTCTTCATGATATGTTTTATGACTCTTATTGTTTTGTAAGCAGAGGCATATCACTGAATCTACTCTTCTTAAACATGTGGGGTAAACTTTAAAAAGCTTATCTCGTCCCATCAAAATGAACATGCACTTCCTCCTGGCTTTCCTGCAGCCAACCTCTGCTTAAGAGAACACCTCTCAACTTTCTCTGCCCTACCTCCTTTGTCTGAGGCTGTTGGTTGTGCTACCAGTCCTTGCCCTTCCACCCCTTGATTTGAGGCTCTGGTACTGCTCGCCCTCCTTGTCTGGCACCGAGTGCTGGTGGTGTCCTCATCTCTCACTGTCTTCTGGGATTCTGGGTACTCAATCCATTCCTGCTTTTCCATCTCTAACAGTTCACCTCTGGGGAACGGAGGAGGTTGCGGCCTGGCTTGAGCATCTCAGTCTTTGTGAGTATAAGGATATCTTCATCCGGCATGACGTCCGGGGCTCTGAGCTCCTGCACCTCGAGCGGAGGGACCTCAAGGTACTTTCATGAGAAATAGCCAGCTGCATCTGCATGACTTGCTGTGCTCACTGTGCTTGGAGATGATCTGCCCCACTGTTCATTCCACATGCTTTGGCAAGATAAGTGGGGTCATTGTGGCCTTGTTTTGTTTTCTCACCATTTCGCGTCACCAGGTTTTTAATGACAGGGAGATAAAACAGTGAGTTGAGAGACCCATTCTGACACAGCTTCCTGGAGGTGTCATACAGTCCAGCACATGGATTGCAAATAGTGTCCTCGAGAGTCTCTGATTTTAATGAATGGAATAGTTTTCAGCTTCTCAGCTCCTGTACCATCTTTGCAGCACATACTGTGATTGGAAAAATTTGGGTCTTATGTGGTAGTTGTTGGAAAAACAGATCATTGCCTCCCTTGTTTCAAGAAAAAAAAAGATTGTTGTCCTTGATGACATCACTAGATAGAGAGAATCTTTTAAAATAGTGCTTAGCAACCACATGGTACAGCTTTTCATCTCCTCACCAGGAGATGCTTTTTCTGCAGAGAAAAACTGAAAGTGATGATTCTTTGCATGTGCAAGAGACTTGTGTCATCATGCTGGTGACTTGCATAGAGCAGAAAAGCCCTTTGGTGTAAAGTAGTGCTTGGCATTTGTTGAATGCCCCCTGGATCTTCGTTTGTGGTTTTGACCATCTTCCTGTCCTGAGGTTGCTGTGGTCTGTGTAGCTGCTCACCTTGCATGCCTTCCAGCCACAGCCTGCGCTTTGCTGCATGGTACCCAAGTGTTCACACCTGTAGCTGATGTGACCAGTGACTGGTTGGTTCCTCCTGCATGTTTGGTTCCTAGCTGAGGCCCATGAGAACTGGATGTTTTTCTGCTTCCTCTTGCTTTGGCCTTTAACAGTCAAAGCAATTTGCATTTCTGGCTAATGGTCTGTTGTTGTTTCTTCCCATTGCTCTGTACCTGCTCATTCCCCTGTCATGCTCTGATACCCTTTTGACACACAGTTTGAGGTTCCTAAATAACCATTAGGCTTGTAGTCTTCTTGGCTGGTTTCCTCCTCTCTTTGTAACTGGCTGACTAATTTGTAACCATCTCTTAGCCATTTGGAATTTCCCCCTTGCCTTTCTCCTAAGCTAAGGTTTTCTCTTTTCTCCCAGGACCTGGGTGTGACCAAAGTGGGTCACATGAAGAGAATACTGCACGGGATCAAGGAGCTGAGCCGGAGTACTCCTGCCAGCGAGGTTTAGCCTCTGTTTTCACAGCATGTGTCTACCATTCCCCCTAAGTGCACAGCAGTCACCTCACAAAGCAGCTGTGCTCCTGACTGTCTCTGCTGAACAGCCAAACTGCAGCTGTTCAGAGCTTCTATCAACCTAGCATGGTGCTACCTTTTTTTCCTGTGGGGTACAGCTGCATCCAGTCGAGAGGAACCTTCTTTGTGGTCAGGCAGAGCTCCCAGAGGAGAAGTCACTTGCTGTTTGGAGAACCATGACCTCCAGCTTGGGAAGTTCTGGTTCCAGCGACAGCGCAGGACTCCTGAGAATTGCAACACAGCTACCTTTCATGGATAACTTCATCACAGTAGAATTAATTCAGGGCAAAAGTTTATTTGGCCAGTCCTAGTTCAGGAGCATCTGACAGTCTTTTCCTACCCAAAACTCTTCTGCTCATTTGGATGTCATACCTGTATCTTAGAGCATTTAAGTGGGATGAAGCTTGTCCTTTTGTCTTACTAATCCCTTTTTAATGCACCTGCAATTGCGTGCAATTCAAATCAGAAATTCAGAGCCAGTCCAGACCTCTTGCCACTTAATACCCAGCGATTCTCACTTCTGCCTTGCAACAAATAATGCATTTGGTTCAAACAGCAGTTCACACCAGCCTGAGGGGTCTTCTGCTGGGCCTAGCACTTCTCTTCCAGCCGGGGGCAATGGTACAACCCTTAGGCTTTCAGGCATCACAAACAGAAAGTCCTGGTGGTAAGAAAATACAGAATTCTGGAGAGCCAGATTACAGGAGATCACCTCTGACATTCCTCCTTCTGAACTGATCTTCAGGAGACCAAATGAAAGAGGACACTTAACTAGCTGGTTGGGCTGTGAGATATGGAACAGTTTCTTCCATCTCTGCTTGCCTTCCCTCTCTTCCTGCCTTGCTCCTTCACTTAAAGGTGGATACCAAAACATTAGGGTGGCTCAGTCCTCCTAGGTTAACATATCTCAGGGTGACCCTGAGATATGTATATCATGTGCTGTCAGACATCAGAGCTTCTATAAGAGCACTGAAAGAAGGAGGATTTTTACTGACCAGGTTGGTAAATTGCCTTTGGTACCACCAGCAGTGGAGAGCAGAAAAATTAGTGCCTCTGAATCAGCATTCCTAGACGGCCTTCAAATTACCACTGAATTCTCTGACCCAAGGTGGGTGACTGCTGAAGCCTGAAGACCAGCATGCATAGTTATATTGCCATGTTTATCACTGCAAAGGGAATTTGGGAACATTTAGTGCTTTAGTGCTGTGAGGCTGGAGAGGCAACGGGAATTTTTGGTTACCCTGTTGTTTTGTATGTATTTATTTTTTATTATTGCTGAGTGGCACCTACCTGGTTATGGCTGCAGACAGAAAAAGGGCTGATATTGTTCTTTGTTATTGGTAGAGATTTCATCAAATTGACATCAGCTCTCTAGCCTAAAAAAAATCATTCAAGTTATTTCATGTAAAGACTTGTCAGCTTTAAAAGGTTATGGGCTGATTTCAAGCTGGGCAAACGCCATTGCATTCTTCAAGATTTCACCAAAGATCACTCTGACTCTCCCTATCTGCTTTTAACTAGTGTTATTCACCCATGTGTTTCAGCCTAGTGAGTAACAGGGTTTCTCCATGAGAAGCTAACAGAAGATTAAATGTGCCTGATCAAGCAAGCAAAATTTGTGGTATAAATAATGTGGGGACTGAGCAAGAAATCTGTTCAGCTTTGCCCCAACTTTGTTTCTCCCATCTCTTCATTGGCAATCACTTCCACAGCTGTATTTTTCCTTTATAAGTACCACCCCTGCTCAGAGTGTTGAATTTCTGAGGTATTAGATAAGTAAGAAATGTAGACATGCTGTATTTTTCCACCTGCTTGTTGAGGCACAGAGCAGTATCTCATGCACAGAGCATATGCATGAGAATGAGGAGGAACCTCCCTTGAGGAGAGCTCCAGGATGCAGCCACCCTCAGTGGTGACAGCAAGGTGCAGCCCTCTCTGCCTGTCCCCAGCAGGTGCATGGTTAGTTCTCTTTTCTTTTTTCAGTTCCTGTGCATGGTGAAGGAGCTGTTCTTGCTGTGATCTTCCTCTAGGCATTAACAGCTTGCACTTGCCTTTCATAATTCCTAGGGGATTAAATTCTTGGCTTGGTAGAAACAGTTCCTCTCTACTTTTCCTGCTCAGAAGAACCGGGGAATCCAAAGAGTTTGTAGATTAAGACATTGTCCTTAATTCATGCCATATTTGAAGAGCCCTTGCAGCCATTAGCCATCTGCTGTGAGCAGGGATGCCTGTGGACACCACCCTTCATTTGTTTTACTTTTAGGATCTATTGTGTTGATGGTTTCCCATCCTTTCTGTCTATTTGCACATTTTATCAAAGGGTTCACAGCCAGTATATTCCTGTCTGTTGCTTACTGGAGGCCAGGAGGGAGTTCTACCTTCTTTTAAGAGCGAGAAAATGGGATCCACATTTAACCTGAGTGCCTTTGAATATGTATTAAGGTTTACATCTCCAAAAGGGTTGTAGCTCTGTGTCTGACTGGGAATGATGCAGAATTTTTATTGCAGAGATTTTGGGAATAGATGGGGACAATTTGTGTCCAGCATCAGTGAGAGCTATCTGCAAAATAGGGAGCCAGGTTGAACTTCTGGCTGCATTATTCCAAGTTCCTCTTTTGGCATCCAGTAATGTTTAGTGGGAGAGAAATTCAGGAAGGGCAATTAGACAGTAAAAAAATCTGCTGCATTGCCAAAAAAAGAAAGAAAGAAAAAAAAAAGATAGTTTCTTGTAGTCTCAGGTAAAACACCAGCTGAGAGAAGCTAGAACTGCACATGCCACACCTGTGTTGTGTCTACAAAAACCGTGATGCTTGAAAGCCGTGCGGCACGTTCTGTTTGTCATCCCTCACTTTTGGCAGTGATGCTGGGACAGCATGGGCAGTGAGCTGGGCACATCATTTCTTCTGCTAGGAAGAGGTTTCAGTATGTTGTCTCGCTTTCAGCCATTATCCTGGATATTTAACTTCTGGGGAATAACCTACCCCACATTACAATGTTTGGTTTCAGCAGTCGAGTGTGCGATGGAGACTCGAGGGAGGTTGGAGTGCCGTGGGGGTTTGTGCAGCCTGGTTCCACCTGTGGGCCCAGGTGCTGGGCACAGGCATCCTTGGCTGCAGCAGGAGCTGGCTCCTGGCAGCAGAGGGGACCTGTGCCACTCTGTGCCCAGAGGTGTCAGCCTGCACAAGAGAGCCTCCATCTCTGCCCAGGTTTTCCATGCCAGTCTTGGGAATGTTTCTGCATCCAAATCATATGAAGAGCTTTGCTCGTTTTTTTTTTTTTTTAGTATTATTTAAAAGTGTGCATACTGTCTATGTGATTAAAAAAAAAAAAAGACTGTTTACACAAAATATTTTGTATCTTAAGATGTGTGTACTGTAAAAGAAAAGAAAAAAAAAAAGGATGAAAAATTATGTTTTTCTACAGCTGTCAGCAGTGACTGCATGTCTGTATCATCCTCCACTGACCATTTTTCCTCAGGGGTCTCCCCGCCATTCCTGTGATCTTGTCAAAAGCATAGGGAAGCAACTGAATCCCTGTACAGTCTTGGGAAGAAGGTTTTGTGCCTTAAGAATGGGACCTGCTTCCCTCCTATTTATTGTGTTAATTTATACAGTGATTACCTTGGAAATGTCTCTTGTATTATTTTTTTTTTTGTACATAGTTTACTGTTGATTGTTGTAAATGAGTTTTTCTTGTATATAAAGTAAACATGTTTCTGAGCTTCCAGTAAAGATTCTCTGTTACTGATTTCATTGTTTGAGAGGGCTGCAGTGCCCCTCTGGTGAGAAACAGCTAATAAAAATCTGTGCTGTGATAAAATGGCTTTATCCTGAGTTGCATCAGAAGTTCAGAGCTGTTCCTTAGAGAGGAGTGAAACAATGAATGTGGTTGCTGAAGATGAGTTTTGTAGCATTCCTTTGTGCTGGTTTCATTGGCATGGAGTAGAAGTCATCATGTAGTTTATTTTTAGTACCTGTAGCTCTGCAGTGAACAAAAGAAGAGATGCTTCAAACATGGTGGTTCTACTGCTGCTCATCCTGATCCACTGTCTGCATCCTCCACTATCTGCAAACCCCCAGGGAGGTGGGAAAGCACTCAGAAACTCAGCAGGGCATTTGGTAGATACCTCCCTCTGGGTGTTTGTAGATCTCTTGTCAGGAGGTGTGACCACCTTTTCCTGGTCATGGTGGTGAGTGCCCAAGGGAACAGTTGTTTGTCTACTCTGCTTGGGCCTCTGTGCATGCAATTTGTTGCAGGTGATACATTTGATAACTGGAATAAGTGAAACTGCATGGGAGAAATTAATCTTCTCATGAAAGGTAGAAACTGACTGCCATAAAATGACGTGTAAACTTGAAACTAAAAGATGTGGAGATGTTTGGGTGAGCAGCCCATAGATAGGTTGTGATGAGCTTTCTTCTCCACCTGTATATATTGATGAGTTCATAAGATGCTGTCAAGAAACATTCAGCAGATGAGTTCAACAGGATGGTTGCGGTTCCAGAGTGCTGCTAGAAGTAAGTAGAAAGTAACTTGTACTGGTTGTGAATATTTTCTGTTTGAAAAAGACCTTTGTACTGATAGTTAAAAGGGAAGAATTTGCTTTGTGTGGAGGAAGTAATCGATGTAGTTGATGGGAACATAAGAAGCCCTAGTAATGTTATATACTGTTGCAAGATGAAAATGTGAGTGGCTCTGAGCGTCAGGCTCTGCATTAAGCAGCACTACAGGAAACATGCAAAGGAAATAGCAGCATAGAGATGGAATATGTGATTACTCCTCTGATTCCAGTCATTTGGGGTGTTTAAGGGGTTTTTTCTGTTGTGTTTTTGGTTTTGGTTTTTTTATATATGGCAGGAGTCAAGAGCAAGAAACTCTTTACCCCACTCAGGGCATCATTGCTGGGGTATCACACTCCCTGCTCAGGGATGCCACCCTCTTGTTTTGATAATTACCTAATGGATCTTGGGAGGGTGGAGCAGATTCAGAGAGAGATGTGCTGCAGAGGTCTTAAAGTACCAATGAGAGGGGGGTTTAAATGTCTTCTGCTCTTCCCCCTGTCCTGTGTGTTGTGGGATTGGGCTTTTTCATGTGTGGGTTTTTTTTTTTCCGTGCAGTGTAAAACATCAGAAGAGTTGAGAAGTTGAGAGCATCTGGTCCCACTGAATGGGCAGCACCAGAAAGGAACAGGTTTAGAAGCCCTGTCATTCCTTACCTGTAAAGCAGCATCAGGGTCATAAGGTAAATTCCTTGTGTGGCTGCTTTGGGCCTGGGTGGGATGAATAACTGCACCCACCATCTGGGCCTTGAGCAGCTTGAAATGTTTAGTTGTCACGCAGGGGGAATGAAGAGCTGTGCAATGTGACATTTTGTGTCAGGAACAGATGAAAGGCATGGCACTTCCCTAGCAACTTCTGTCTGGAGAGTTGCAGTATTTGGCTGGTTGACCAGATGACCTGGTGGGGAGGACATCTTTGTCTTCACAAGAAAGGAGGGGATGGGGAAGTTTGCGTATGACCTAAAACACTCCACTTCTGTTGACTTCAGGGTAAAATCCGAGTCAGTTGTGGCCTTTTCCACAAGGCAGCAGGGAAGGGCAGCGTTCAGCCCCGTGTTCTTTTGGAGCATGTTGGCTGGTGGGTGCACTTCAGGAGGACCTGGAGCAGGTGGAGCTCATGTGTGAGCCACCCAAAACCTTGGCCTCCAAGGACCTTTTCTTTGAAGAAGAGCAGCCCGAGGATATTTCAGCTTGGTTTCCTAGGGGAGCAAGAGCAGTCTGGTTTGTCTGGCACTGTGTGTATCAGCCTGTCTGTCCCTTTTCAATGCCTGTTCAGAACTTGCTGTCTCATTTCAGATGGTTCATGGGGACACGTGGCTCAGAAAATACCATATTTCTACAAAAATCATGCAAGACATCAGTACCCAGGAGGATAGGGAGGACTTGGTGTAGTGCTTTGCTGCAGGGAGAATCTCCACTGTGCATATGGGAAGTAGGCTTAGTGCTTTGATTGCACAGTGAAATATACTCAGATTTGGGCTTGTTACAAATCCAGCCTGTTAAAAGTGAAGCAGGAGGAACTGCTGGATGCAACACAAGATTGATCACTGGAGAACTATGGTTTTGAAACCTTGTGGCTTCACCACCTCAGTTCCCCTCTATATCAAAATTTACATCTGTCTACAATTTAATTAATTTATGGAAATTTACATTCTCAACAGTTTCAATTTGGAGAAAATCTAGAGGAGGGATTCACCACTCCTAGACAAGAAACTAAAGACTGAGAATACATTTGAAAGTTTTCCCACAAGCTTTCCTGTTACAAGAAGGAAAGCCAAAGCTTTTGGCTTTTTTATACACAGGCAACCAAGAACAAAGCATGCAGTCTGGTGTGGTCTTTCCCTTCAGGTTGTAGGGGGTTTATCTTTCAGCTATGAAAGATGAAAGATCCATGGTACTTATTTTACTTCAGAGAGGTGATTTCTTTTGCTTATTAATACCTCTTTGTAACACACTGTGAATCAGAACTCTTCACAGTGTCAATGGAAATGATGTTCAGCCTCTTATCTTGCCAACCTGTTGTCAAGTTTCTGTTTTCTCCTCTTCACCTTCTAGCCTTAAGAAAAATTGCCATTCTTTTAGTGAAGGTGACTTAGAGAGGTCCTCAGTGTTATTTTTTACATTGAAATGGTCTTCCGTAACCTTTATTTCCAGCAAAAATCTGTTATCATTAATCTTAGATGAAGTTTTCTTATTGAATGGCTGAACTGAGGATAAAGAAAATATCAGTAGAGTTTCACAGTGCACACATCTTCCCCAGTTGCAATTTTGGTTGCCACAGTTGGGTGTTTTTTGTTGTTTTTTTTTTAGAACAAGTCCAAAATTGATGAACTTTGTAACTTTGTGTTTAAAGAGAGTTGTGTTTTCAAGAGAGTTCATGGCCAAGTTTGTTAGAGGAAAAAAAATAGGTTTTATAAACAGTCAGAGCCCTGCTAAACAGTGTCAGTGGATGTGAGCTAAGGTCCTGGGGAGACCCATCTTTTCCCAACATCTGGTGGCACTTTCTCCCATGAAGGGTCCCAAAGGACACATGGTTGCACAGGTATTTTGCAGGATGGTGTCACCTGCTGAACAGCTTGCAGAGCTCTGCACCATCTCTGATGCAATAGAAGTTCAGAAAAGGATTGTGCTTGCTCTCTAGGCTTAATACTCAAAATCTAATAGAAGATTTTGTGCTGGTAAGACCTAATCCTGTACACCAAAAGATGGAGCATACTGAAACAAGCTTCTTGCCCAGCCTCCTCCCAGGGGGCAGCTGCTGGGGCAGGCACTGCCTGCTCCTGTCTGTGAGAGGGGTTTGTTGCCTTGGCTGCTCGGTGGTGGGACCTTTGATGAGGCAGAAGAGTGGGAGGACTCTTAAACACATCTTCCTTTTGGGTGGTTGTGTGCTGAGAGGAGGTGATGGAATCTCCTCAAGGTACCTGGGCACTGGGTGGCTGTGCTTGCAAAGCAAATACAGCCATTTCTACTTGCCAGAGAGTCAAAAGAAAAACAGTTTTGAAAAATAGAGAAGTGGATGCCTAGGGGTTCCACTTTTCTCCTGCATGCATGTAGATTGTCAAGCTCCCTCTGAAGAACTGTTTGTTTAATGACTAAAAAGAAAGTGCTTCATGTCACTCTGAAAAGTAAATATCTGAAGTTAGGGATTAACTAAGTTCCAGCAGGGCTCATGGCAGAAGGATAGATCACGCTGATTCCCACTGACTAAAAGCAGTAAGTGCTTCAGAAGTATTGTATCCTTGGGGCTTCACAGCACAGCTTGCTTGAATGAAACTGAAAGCTTGTCAAAAATTGCTGGTGACAAGGGGAGGGTGTGAGGGCAGGCAAGCAGTGTTCTCATGACCTGCTGCTGGTGGAAAAAAGCAAGGGAACAGAAATCAAAGAGGCAGTCATGGCAGGCACAGCATTCAGCAAGCCAGCTGCTCTGCCAGAAGCAAGTGAGGGAGCTGGCTGCACAGGAACCATCTGTAGGAGGGTCTGCAGCTGGGCAGCACGACCCCTCCACACCTGCCTTCTCTCCCTTAGGTGACTCCTGCTGCAATATGTGGAAGCTCCTCACCATAGGGATGCTGCTGGCTGCCAGCTCTTTGCCAGTCTGTAGTACCTCAAGTAAGTTCTTGTTTCAGAAGTACCCTTCACCCCTCTCTCCAGGCACTGCAAGTGCATTTCTGGGAGTGGCTGGAGTCGTTCTTGTTAGAATGATAGCATCAGCGTGCCAGGTTGGAAGGGACCTAAAGGATTCTCTAGTCCAACCCTCAATAGGGGGATTTGAATTGCTCCAGCAGAGGTTCCCAGGCACTGGGCTGCCATGGCTGCTTGGTCCCCACCCCCAGGAGCAGCCCTGCGAGGTGCCCCAGTCCCCAGGGCAGAAGCCTGGGCTTGCCCCCTTCCCTTCCTTTGGATAGGGAAGGACCACTGCCAGTTTTCAGCCAGCTCTTTTACCAGCTTGTGCTTTCACATTTTGGCTTCCAGTATTTTACAGCAACAAAGATGCAAACCAAGTCCTGAAAATACAGAAACGGGCAAACTCTTTCCTGGAGGAGGTCAAACCTGGCTCTGTGGAACGTGAGTGCATTGAAGAGCAATGTGACTTTGAGGAGGCCAGTGAGATATTTGAAACCAAGGAGGCAACAGTAAGTTGGTTTTGGTTTTTTTTAAAGGATGTGGGTGTAACCTATCACTTGTTTGTTTTACTGAAGTATTGCAGTCCAGGGCATAGGAGACCTGCTGTCAGCACTGACCATGGATCACTCCTGACTCCTGAGGTGTAGGCATTGCTTTCAATTATAATGGTGTTACGGTGATTGTCAAGTACCACCTGTATGGGCCACAAAACTTGGCTGCTCATGCATGTCCCACCTCACCTAATGGTGAGGTTTAGGTCCCAGCTGGGTAACCCTGTTGGCTATTCTCGCTGCCACTGACTTTTTCCCAGTACTTCCAGTCCTTTTCTCTCTGTTGTCCATTTGCCAGCCCTGGCTGCTTTTCACTGTATCTCCCCAGTCTCCCACCTGTGCTGACACTCATTTCTCTTATCACTGTGTCCTCTCTCTCCAAACCTCATCTTTCTCATTGGACACTACCTTTATTGTCAATGTCACTGATTTCTGCTGCTTTCCACATCCAGTTATGTAGGCTTAGCCTTTTTCTTGCTGTGTTAACAGAGCAGTCTTGCCACATGGAATAATCAAGTCCTTGCTGTCCCTCAGTCCCCATGGTGGAGTAGGGGCTGTCTGTACAGAGCCCATGTTTCATCTAACTGGGCACAAATGAATTGTGCTCTCTGACTTTACCTGGCAGTAGGTGACAAGAGACAAGCTGTGGGGATGCTGATGAGTTGTGGTGCTGGTGGGCCTGGAAGCAGGGCAGGGAGTACAGGCAATACATCAGCATCTGGGTTGGCCAGTTGTGATGGTTTGTAGTGCCAGTCATTGCACTGTCAAGAAGAATGAGAGTGATGCTGTTAGCTAGGGTGCTGTGCTCTGTTGGCCAAGGCCACGATGCACTTTAAAACCCTCATGTGTTAAAAATCTACTTCTAGCCTTAATATAAGTTTTGTTTCTCCACAGCTAAATTTTTGGAGCAAGTACATAGGTAAGTGAAAGGCTTTCCTAATCACTTTTCTGTGTTTCCCCAAGAGTAGCTGCTACACAGCTTGCCTGCTGCCATGTAACTGATTCAAATTCCCATTCTCCCTTATATGGGATGTGCACAGAATGATTTCCTGTCCTACCATGCAAGCAACCATCCTAAAACACTTGAGGTGCACCTGTGCCTGTTGTCAGTCACCTCCCCAGAGCAAAGGCAGTGGTCAAAGTGCACTCTGGTGCTCCACCCCTGCCTGATGTGGTCCAAAGAGAGAAGCCCCAAAGAGAGGAGCCCCACCATGTGCTCTTTACTCCTGCAGTAACATGCCCCTGCCCTGTCTGCATCAGGGTTTGTTCTTCCTCCCCCTCTGCACACCTCACTCAGTCTCCAGCTGTGACTCAGAGTGCACAGGATGCCCTTGGCTCTGGGTTGATACCATGGAGGGCTCAACATTTGGGGGCAGAAGATTGGGGATATGTTTGGGAACCTGGGGAGGGTCAGTAGATGTCAATGGTTGATCTGTGAGCTCGGTGTGATTCAGAGTTTTCCTGCCTCTGTTGCAGATGGAGATCAGTGTGACCCAGAGCCTTGTTCCAATGGGATCTGCAAGGACAACATTGGGACATTTTCATGCATCTGTAACAAAGGCTGGGAGGGGGTTTTGTGCAATTATGGTAATGCTGCCTTTGTAACTGTGACAGTTGGGAGTGAGATGCTGTGAGAGAGAGATCCTGTGAAAGAGATTCTGTGAGATTCATCCTGTGAGAGAGAGGATTCATCTTGTGAGAGATTCATCCTGTGAGGGAGAGAGACACAGAAAGAGATGCTGTGAGAGAGAGAGAAATGCTGTGAGAGAGAGATTCTGTGAGATCCTTCCCCCCCATCTTGCTGCTCCCAAACTGCAGTGTTCCTGTCTCCATCATTCCTGGAGTGCCCCTACTGCTTACCAACCAAGGAGGACAATGCTGGTGAATGGAAACCAGCTGCCCAAAGGCTTGAGGCTCTGAGGGTTATCTGTGCTTGTCTAAAGCAAAATGAACTCTGTGTTGCTATTGGAAAAGTGTGAAGATCTGAGATATCTAAATTTTACAAAAATCATGGAAATAATTCTGTAAAGCAAGTTTTTCAGCTACTTTATAACTGTCAGCACAAGGATGATGGTGGGGTTTGTTTGTTTTTCTTAACAACATGGGGGAGAAGACAATCCACTGCAGATACTTGATTGGCATTTCTTCCTTGGACAAAAGCTGGGTAGCGATTTTAGGGATGAGCATGCATGTCATTTATCATCAACACTTTGAAGTGACCTGCACTCAGTGGCAGTGAATTTTCTTTTCTCCACTCTGCCTGCCCTGACAGTAGTCTCTGCTTTCTCCATCTCCCCACTGTGTTATTCTGGTCCAAGAGTCTCTGCTGTTCCAGGGCCTACATGCCCTCCAAAGCCCTCAAGTGTCATCCCAAATCCACTGTCATCTGTTGCTCATTTAATTTTGTCAGCTTGACCACCTTGTGACTCCTTGGCTTTGCAGCTTCTCATGTCTTTCTTGCTGTTCCTTTTTTTTATAGAGGTCAAATACACCAACTGTTCTGTCAATAATGGAGGGTGTGAACATTTCTGCAGGGATGACCCTGCCAACCAGGGCCGCTCGTGCAGCTGTGCTTCTGGCTACCAGTTGATGAATGACCATGCCATGTGCAAGCCTGTAGGTAAGAAGAGGATATTCCTAGTCCAGATTTAGCAAAAGATTGTTTGAATGTGAAGTAAGAGGGCTTTATGGGAGATGATTTAGTGGTTAAGGTGGTGTAGGACTCATGACTGGACTCGATCTTGAAAGGTCCTTTCCAACCAATGATTCTGTGTTTCTAATTGTCCCCAGTGCTCTTTGTCCTAGTTTTCAAAACATCCATTCCGTGCAGAGTAACTGTACCTGCATTTCCCAACTCCATACCCACTTTATGGCCATTACCCTGTGTTTTCCTCATGGAGACATGCTGGGAAATCAGGAGGCTGCAAAATGTTGAGGGACACCCATGAAGGCACTTTAGAGTATTGCTGAGGTTTGAGATGGAGGGAATGTTTTAGAAAAAGGTTTTGTATTGGGTCTTTGCTCATTAACTTCTCTGCATTTCCTGTAGTGGAGTTCCCCTGTGGAAGAGTGAAAATGGACTACGTTGACACCATAGAAGGGTTGAATATTCGGCTCATTGAGGGGAAAACAGGAAGAAGGGGAGGCAGTCCTTGGCAGGTAAGGAGAGAAAGGTTTTTTCAATCACATGTGGTTGGGGCTCTTCCCAGATAGCTCTGCCTGCCTACCTGCTCCAAGGTATCACTACATTACTAGTGATGGTGTTACATGAAGCTGAGATTCCCAGATTCCCTTTGCTTTTTCAAAAGGAACCCAAAAGTTGAAGTAACAAGAAAAAAATAGCTTGTGTTAGGACTCACCATTGACAAGCTTTTCACTTTGCCTTGCCAACATCAAGAGAGAGGGTAGTGGTGACACCTGCCTATTCTGTAGCTCTGTTCTGAAGAAGGCCATGTAATTGCTTCAGCTTGTGCTGCATGATGCGTGCTCCAGCTACTGTGACAGCCTTAGGGTGGGAGGGTGAGGGAATCTTCTCCCTCTTTCTGCCTGGTTCTGTTCTTATAAGCCTCACCAGCCCTAAGTTTATGTTAGCAGATTTAATCAGCGAAGTATGCCATAACTTTATGGAGCAGGTTGGGATTTTACAGGGAAAGACCTCAGAGCTTATTGTGAAGGCTCATTTGAGCTCCATGTCTCAAAGCTTTGAAGTACCAAAGTGCATTATGGTTCACAATGTGCCTTTAATGTCAAAGAGAACCCTTTTATCCCACAGCATGAGACCTACAGCCTGAGGTGACCCATGGTCTTTTGGTGTGCTGTGGACAAAAGTATAATCACCTCATTGGAGCTCCCTGTCTAAAGCTTTGAAGTACCAAAGTGCTTCTTTGTATTGTCCCATGCTGGTTTTGATTAAGCCAGTCCTCGTTCAGGATGAATATCCAGGATTTCTTTGTAGATGTTCCACAGAGAACTTATTTGTAGTGCTTTTGCCCTGTATAGCTTTGGATTCAATGAATGTGACATGCTTTGGTGCTTGATTTGTCTGAGCATTTTGCAACCACCAAGAAGAATGTGCACGGTGTTTTGGGAGCCATGCTCCATGCTATGTCAGACTGCTCTTTGGCTTTTTTTTCAGGTGATGCTGCAAAGTAGGAAAGGGAAATTTCTGTGTGGGGGTGTTCTCATCCATCCATCTTGGGTCCTAACGGCAGCACACTGCACTGAGACAGAAGAGGGGCTCAAAGTAAGAGTTGGTATGGAAAAAAGTCTGTCCCTGTTTGTTTGTTTGGGTTTTTTTTTAAATATAACTCTTCAGTTTGTAAGGTTTATCATCTCAGGAGAAAGACCAGCAGGTTATAAAGACAAAAGTCCTTCTTGGTTGTAGGAGTGGGTTGTCTAGGAAGTATTTAATGTGCACCCTAGCAGAAAACAAGAAAGTTAAGTAAAAATCTGATTTCATCTGATCTACTTTCAACCTTACTATGGAAGTGAGCTGATGTCTTCTGCACACTGCTGTGTCTCTAAAGTAGAAATAATTGGTCTCTTCTGTTTGTGTATGAAAATATTTAAGGTCATCCCAATACATTCCTGTCTTTTCATATGGCTGACCACCATTATTTAAGAGAGTTGCAGTGAAGAGGTGCTCTGGAATAGCAGCACTGCCCTCACTGGCACAGCTGCTCTTGAGTTTGAGAAGATCTGTGACATTATCAGGACATTGAAGTGCATGTGGTACTGTGGGCATGTGTACAGACTACACGTTTCCAAGCCTTTCCAGTTACTAGTAAATAGTGTTCTTCCTTTTTAGGTGATTGTCAATATGTTTATTTAGTTTTAGTGAGGCCCAAGAAGAAGAGACATGTACAATTTGCTTTGTAAAGGATCTTGGAATGTTTTAGGGGAAAAGCAGCTCTCAGACATTGTTTTTGAATACTCTGCAGTGCTAGAAGTAGCTTTGAGAGTAACTTGAAGGGGACAGGTCAGTGGGAAGATGGTAACTAGGGGAAACTGTTGAGGCTGCACTTCAATTACTCCACCCTGGCCTCATACTGAAAGTCTTAGTAGAGATCTGTGCAGTCAGACAAGTTTCCAGCTGGAGTAGCCATGCCCAGAGAACTCTCTGCAGTGAAGAAAGAAGGGGTATGAGCTGTCAAGAGAATTCTGCTGTCCAAATCCAAATCACCCATTTTCAGTGGGTGAAGAAAAGTGTCATTGCTTGAGAACTCTGATTTGGGAAGATATATTTTTGTAATCTTAAGTGAAACTCAAGAGGCATCTCACACATAAAGTTGGGGTAAGTATGCAGAGTAAAGATGGTCAGAAATAGGGCCTGGAATTTCTCTCACTCTGCTAGATGACACATGTGGAGCACAGGCAGAGGTGCGGTGTTGGCCTGCATGTCCTCAGGCATTCAGACACGTGCCCACCTGCAGCTCAATGGGCAGTGCTCTGAAGAAGTGTTTTTATCAAGTACTGCACTGAAGGAGGCCCTGCTATGGCGCTTAAATTAACCAGAAGTGCAGTTCAGAAATGTGACAGCCACTGATCCTTTCTCTTGGGGCTGTCTCTTCACAGCCTGTCATAGAGATCAGTCTCAGTCTTTCCTTTTCCACTGTGTCACAAATGGCTGGTTCATGCCTTCTTGGCCTTGTCACCTTAGTTTCCTCCTTACTGTTCCTAACTGCGTAGCACAAATGCTAACTGGGAAGTCTTAAGCAGTCAAAAATTCCTGCAAATACAGATGCAAGATTTGAGAGAGAAACAGCCTTACCAGTCAGTCATCTTTATCTTACAAATCCTGAAGTTCAGGCACTGGTTAAACAGCACTGAATATCCTGCACTGATGTAACTGTCTTGCCTCTTCCTCCTGAAGAAGGTCTCTGATGGAGCCCAAGTGTACCCTAATGTGAACACAACAGGGCATCGTAGTTTCTTAAGGGATGACCATAGCTCTAGGGTTCTCATTCATGTAGGACTGTGTATGTTCATGGAAGGTTCACAGATTTGTCCATCTATTAAGAACACTGTTAATCTATAACATAAAATTAAGAAATGTCTATATTACAAGGGAAGTAAAAACATGAAGTGTAGTCCTACAGCCTAATGTAGTCCAGATGCTTTAATGTTCAAGGTGAAGGAAGGTCCAATAGCATCTTTCATTTTCTTGTTTGCTCTTCCAGGTAAATTTCACCGTCTCCGTACTGAGGCAGATGAGCAAATCATTTGGGTTGATAAACGTGTGAGACACGAAAATTACACCAAGGAGACCTCCGATAATGACATAGCCATGCTGCACCTGGCTGAGCCCGTGATGTATAACAAATATGCTCTCCCTGTCTGTCTGCCCACCCGTGACCTGGCGGAGCAGGAGCTGATGAGAAGTAGGAAGCAGACGGTGGTGACCGGCTGGGGCAGCACAAGTGAGGTCAACACCAATTACTCTCTTCTCCTCAGCTACATTCAAATCCCCCTGGTGCCTCGCAACGAGTGTGCCCAGGCCATGAGGTTTGCCATCACTGACAACATGCTGTGTGCTGGGAGCTTGGGAGACAGAAAAGATTCGTGCATTGGGGACAGTGGAGGCCCTATGGTCACTATGTATAAGGATACGTGGTTTCTGGTAGGACTGGTGAGCTGGGGCGAAGGCTGTGGAAGCAAGGAGAAATTTGGAGTCTACACCAAAGTTAGTCAGTATCTTGAGTGGATCCAGCACCACATAGATGAGATGTCAGCTTCTTGGAAGGGCTGATTTGATACTGAGAGTACTGTGGCTATGTGCTGGTGACAGCATGCAGTGTAATGTCACCTCTTCAGTATTAAATGTTGAGTGTGTGCTAACCTTGTGTACTGTTTTCCTTGGTACCTGTGGTGGCTTTTTCACTACTATTTTACATTGCTTGCATTGGTTAGTTTCCAGGTCATGTTGTTCATTTCCAGCGTAGCCTCACAGGCAAGAAATAATACTCTGTTAGGCTGAGCTGCTCTACAGCATTGTGGGAAACAAGCCAGGACATATCCCAGATAACTCCATCCCGAAAGTGTAAAATGGCTGAATTGGCTGGGATGGGAAGAGAGAAAAGTGTTTTGACAATCGCCAGGGTGATATTGTTCAGTCAGTACATATTATCTTTTCTTCTGACATGCTATCCACAGTGAATGCTTTGGTTTGCTCTGTACATGTGTAATTTTTCTATTCAATACCATAAAATTTTAATAACTTCTCCACTGCCTCCACTCATTCACATCTTGCCCCACTGCTCACCAAGGAAGGTGATTCAGCTGGTCACTTCTTCATATTCACTGTTCTTCGCATATTTGGTGCCTGATTTAACCTCTCAGAATTCCTTATAAGTCAGTGGGAATTCTGGTGGTATTTTAAAAAGTTTAATTCCAAGCTTTTGCACTGTTTATCCTAAGGTCTGAAAATCTCTTCCAATTAGTAAGCTAGAGCAAACATTTTTGTTCATTCCTTGTAGAGAATGCAGACAGCTGGAGGCTAAATACATTTATATATATATATATATATACACACACATATACTTGTAATACTAAGAAACCCCTGTGTGTGTTTGCATCTCTTATCTGTGTGTTTGTGTGCAGAGCAGTACATAAACATACAGAGCACCAGTAAGCTCATAAGAAGCAGCAAGAGGCAAAATGAAGTTTTAATATTACAATTAATACTTGTTTTTAATCTTAGCACTTTAAACCTGCTAAATGTAATTAATTTTGGGGGGAAAAAAAACAAACACAGAAAAAAATAACTGCCACTTTTCAGCATCTCAGTCAGGATGTGGACCCATATTTGGATCAGTGAAGCACTTGAGGCTGCTCTTGTGATGAGATGATGAGATTGTTAAACAAAAAAAACACAGGTACAACAAAATTGAAAAAAATTTAACACTGCAATTTAACACAGCAAAGAGCTTTAATAGTTTTTAAACTTATGGACTTAGCCTTGTTGACTTACAAGCTGCCTGGGAAAAGAGACCAACTCCCCCCTGGCTCCAACCTCCTTTCAGGGAGTTGTAGAGAGTGATGAGGTCTCCCCTGAGCCTCCTCTTCTCCAGGCTGAACAGCCCCAGTTCCCTCAGCCTCACCTCATAGGATCTGTGCTGGAGTCACTTCACCAGCCCAGTTGCCCTCCTTTGGACCTGCTCCAGGACCTCAATCTCCTTCCTGAACTGAGGGGCCCAGAACTGGACACAGTACTCGAGGTGTGGCCTCACCAGCGCTGAGTACAGGGGCAGAATCCCTTCCCTGGACCTGCTGGCCACGCTGTTCCTGATACAGGCCAGGATGCCATTGGCCTTCTTGGCTACCTGGGCACACTGATGGCTCATGTTCAGCTTCCTGTCAATCCAGACTCCCAGGTCCCTCTCTGCCTGGCTGCTCTCAGCCACTCTGTGCCCAGCCTGGAGCTCCCCACGGGGTTGTTGTGGCCAAAGTGCAGGACCCGGCACTTGGCCTTGTTGAACCTCATCCCATTGGAATCAGCCCAACTCTCCAGTCTGTCCAGGTCCCTCTGCAGAGCCCTCCTGCCTTCCAGCTGATCCACACTTCCCCCAGCTTAGTGTCATCTGCAAATTTGCTGATGATGGACTCAATACTCTCATCTAAATCATCTATAAAGATATTAAACAGAACTGGGCCCAACACTGATCCCTGGGGGACACCACAGGTGACCGGCCGCCATTTTGATGCAGCACCGTTCAGCACCACTCTCTGGGCCCGGCCCTCCAGCCAGTTCCTAACCCAGCTCAGAGTGCCCCTGTCCAAGCTGTGGGCTGACAGCTTTTTCAGGAGAATGCTGTGGGAGACGGTGTCAAAGGCCTTGCTGAAGTCCAGGTAGACCACATCCACAGCCTTCCCCTCATCCACCAGGCGGATCACCCGATCATAAAAGGAGATCAGGTTGGTCAGACAGGACCTGCCCTTCCTAACCCCATGCTGGCTTGGTCTGATCCCTTGTCCATCCTGTAGGTGCTGTGTGATTACACTGAGGATGATCTGTTCCATAACCCTGCCAGGCACTGAGGTCAGGCTGACAGGCCTGGAGTTTTCTGGGTTCTCCTTCCGGCCCTTTTTGTGGATTGGCGTGACATTCGCCAACTTCCAATCATCTGGGGTGTCCCTGGAGACTCATTTCACCAAGGAGTTCCTTTTTATAGAGAATTTCAGAAACATTCCAGCAAAAGCTTTTCCAGCCCCTTAAGGAGAAACTGAAAGATGGGTTGGTTTTGTTTAATTAAGCAGTCTTTCCACATCATTAATTCCCCTCTCATCTGTAGCACATACTAATACCTGTAAAATGTGTTAAAAGAGAGCTGGGTTTGGGGTATGAGTGCAGGTGTTAGAAACTGAGCACTGGTGTTACAAAATGTAAAGTGTGTAAGGTAAAGAAGAAATTGGATGCTGAAGTTCTACACTTTGCATTGGTCACTTGGTATTACTTTGCCCATCATTTCCCCTTTCTGCTGCAGCAAATTCTCCCTATTTTCTATCATAGTCCATTAGTGTCCTAGCATTGTAGTTCAACAGAGTGCTGCTTTGGAGTGCTTAAAGTCAGTCTTTCTGAGCTTTACAGTGCAGAGGATCCTAAAATTTGTGAATTCAGTAAAAGGAAAGGGGCAAATGAGAGACACAGAGGAATCTTTGATGCATTGCACAGATCTCATGAGGCTGTTTACAGCTCAGGCCATCTAATACTTGTTCTTGTATGACCGCTTTATAATTTTGAATTATACAGACTTCTTGTTATTTTTTTAACTGGACAGAAGTGGCCTGCTATAGTCTTATAAAAATTTTGTTAAATTAAAACCAAGTTCTAACTTCAGTACTTCTCTGTAGCTTGTGAGTCATAGAAACTGCAGGTTAGCAACTGGTGAGCTCAGTGAGACTCTGTGCCAGGTTTCATGTGTTTTGAAATAAATGAGAAACATATTCTCTATAAGGAAATAGAACCACAATATTTTCTTTTGAAGGCAAATCCTGGTCTTTCTATATGACTGAAAGGAGGGAAAAGAAGAAAATAACTTAAAGCATTACATAGTTCCTGCATCACTCAGAGCCATCTGTGAGCTACTGCTCCACCACAGTTTCATCTTGCTCAGTCACAGCTTTTCAAGCATCAGTCCTTGCAGTCCTCTCAGACAACACTGGCAGTGTTTACAGCCTTTCACTGGCAATACCATTCCAAACCCTACTTGTTCAGGCACTGCAGAAAAATCCACTGTTGGTACTGCACGTATATAAACATTAGAGGGAACTCCATTTACTTTTAAAAGATGCTTTGCTGTCTTTTGAGACACCAATAGGAACAGTTGTTAAAACCGGGTGCAGCTTCTACTGTGTAGACTCACAAAGTATTTTTAAGAAACATAAGTGTCTTTCCAACTGCTTTAAAAACAAATACTGCCAACACAATTCAATAGCTAAACATTTATCTTCCCTTACTCCAGTGCCTAAACAACTTGCTTTAAAAAGAAACAAAAATCAAAACAAAGACATATTAGGGAAGAAGCAGCTTTCCAAAGGGGGCAATGTAGTAGATCCATCCACACAGATGTAGGATCTAGTTCAGCAGGCATCTGTGTGGAGTATATTGAATCTGAAGTGAAAAAATATACTCTTGCTTCTAAGGGTAATGTACAGAGACTAAGATACACTGCATAATAATAATAATAATAATAACTGGTTATTATTATTGTTGCTTTCTTGTTTTGCTCTCTGTAATGTGTTTGCCAGATCATTTAGTCATTCTAATCTTCTTGTCACCCTGCTCCAATGACAGCTCAGAGTACTCTAAGATTGCAAAGTGTCCAAAAAGAAGTGAAAAAAAGAACTAATATATGTTGTGCATGGTCTGTTTCAGACCTGACCAGAGTGCTGAGGCAAATAAATCTCACGGGATTCTGAAAATAATTAATTTTAAGCAATTTCAGTGTCATTACACTTCAAACAAATTCGGTCTGCATCTTTGGATAGCTCAACAAACCCAGTAAGAAAGTCGAGGTCTCCCTACAGAATTTTAATAGATACATAATTCACTGAAGAACAGCATGAAAATCATTGACTAGAAGAAATAAAACCAGGAAAGTCTTCTAAGAAAGGAAAGTGCTTCTCTTAAAGAAATATAAAACAAGATGGAAAAGGAAATAAGAATTGTGACAAAGAAAAATTGCAGACCCTTTGCAGAAAAGTTTTTTGGTTTTGTTTTTTTTTAATTTATTTGGTAGCAATCAGAACTTGTATCAGGCTCCTTTAGGCTCATTGTGAAGCGCTCACAGTTCTGGAGTAGCTAAGCCTAGAAGGTGCTATTACACATATCTGACTGGAAGCTTTACTAGTGCAGGGAGTAAATAAAACCAAAAGGAAATTAAAAGCAGGTAGTGTAGCTATTCTGCTGCTTTTATAACATTCCTGTGTAGAAAGGAATTATTTTAGTGCAAAAATTGTATCCAAATTAAAAGATCACAAAATAGTGAGAATACCATTGTGCTATTTGTAAATAATGAAAAACAAACAAAGAAACAAACAAACAGCCAGCATTTTCCAATCAATTCCTGTGTTATTTATAAGTAATGCTGCTACTATTATTTGATATCCCCAGGTTCTCAAAATGGCTACAAGGACATTTCCTACAGAGTTTATAACCAAACCACTCCAAAGGGAGACCTGCATGGAGAATTTCATGCCAAGAGACTCAGCTGACTTTCTCTTGGTTCTTTTCTTAGCACATGCAGGTTTTGTACCAAACCCAATTGCTTTTTTTAAACCATAAAGTTGTGCCACTCGAGCAGCTTTTCCTTTCAAAGCCCTGCACTGGGATATTTGGCCAGGGCACACTAAGCCTGCAAATGTGCAGTTTCCTCAGGTATCTGAGTCTGGGCCAGGCAAGGATTCACTGGGAGGATTACCTGAGCACCACTCCACCCCAACAGTGCAGGGTCATGCTTTTTTACACTGAACAAGTGATTTTGCTTGTATCTTACAGTCCTTGGCAATTACTTCCCCAGTGAGATGTAATATTTGTGCTGAGGAACCTTTCTAAAGAGCTGTTTGAGCTGCTCAGTAACAGTAATGTCCTTCCTGCTGCCCTTCTTGTAGTCACTGCATCTGGTTTGTATGCCACTATTCTTTTTATAGTTTCACCTGGTTTTCTTAAGCCTGCAGCTTCTTCTATTGATTCCCTGACTCAATAATCTCCATGATCCAAGCTTTCTTGGTAAGGGTCTGTTTTCTCCATGATGAATCAGGAACTGCTGCAGGTTTTTGACCTATGTAACCTGCAGAGAAATGACCAGGTCCCAGCTTTCCCTTCCATCTTTGCCTCAGGCATCAATATTGCAGTGAAACCTACCAAGATACCTACTCTCGTGCCTCAAAATTGCTCCTAGACCATGTTATTTTGAAAGATGGATTCACCATCACCTTGGTACTTAGAGTCATGAAAGCCCTGCTTAAGTCAATCTTCAAGTCCCTAGATCTGATCAGGCTCAAAGCCTCTGAAGCCCCCTCAGGTACCTGGCTGCACCTCACTGAAGTTTTGGTGCCTTTTTCTTCCAAGGCACGGGGCCTGAATCACCTCCCCATGGGTGCAGCCATCCAAACACATGGTAACTGTCTCACCACTCACCTCCTTACAACTTGTGGACCCGGCCTCCTGATGTTTAAGCTGAAGAAAGCTTTATTTTTAAGCTGCCCACAAACTGTCAGAAGTGAGGGCAGTAAAACAGGGCTCATCTGTTAGTGCCTGCTAGCGAGGCTCTGCTTTTGAGGCAGTTGTCATAAATAACCAAACCGAAGGGCAATAAGATCTGGGAAAGATTCCAATGGCAATTGCAATTTTTTTGCTAGTGATGCATATTGAGAGAAACGTGGTCTGGAATGCATTATGCTGTGAGCCTAGAGAAAGGGCACGCACCCATTCTTGGAACTGGAAAGAGTCAGACCTCTAAGTTTCTTACCAAACTGGTAGCTATTGTTTCCATAGTGCATTGGCCAATAGTGCAGAGGGAGAGGCTTGCAGCACTTGGTCATGTTACAAAGTGCAGTACCGTAATTGTACTCTTTAAAGGAGTGTCCCTTTATTCTATGTAACTGTGAAATTAACGTGATCCAACAACATTAAATTTCATTTTTTTATTAAAAAATGTGATTCTATAAAATTGCCATGGTTACAGTTACCATGAAGAATTTTAGCCTCACAACTGATTGAGGAAGAGAGTTGCCTAAGGTAATTTTCTCTAGAGAAAACAATTGTGGGTTTTAGTTTTCTAATCAACCATTGCTGCCCAGTCGCTTGCTCTACAACCTGCTGTGTTATTAAGCGATGCTCAGCTCAATTAATCTTGCTGTGTAGTGCTGAATCAAGAGGATGACGATGGTTCTCTCCAGTGAAGTCCAAGAAACTCCACTGTTCTGCCCCGACTCATTTCCCAGCCCGTGACCGATCCACGATCGATCCACGATCAATCAACCTCTGCCTCCACCTGGCTGCAAAGTGCGGGGGCGTCTGTGGCCCCGCCCCCTGGCTCTGATTGGCTGCTCCCTGAGTGACCTTCGCGTGCGGATCCAGCGTC
Organism: Heliangelus exortis; assembly: GCF_036169615.1. Lineage (NCBI taxonomy): Eukaryota > Metazoa > Chordata > Aves > Apodiformes > Trochilidae > Heliangelus > Heliangelus exortis. Next base: position 9,061,733 of record NC_092430.1, read on the forward strand.
CGGTCGCGGGCGCGCGCCGGCCACTCTGTGTGTTCCTCTGTCTGTGCCTTTCTCCCGCCCCGGTTTTTGGGGTTTGGGAGTCCCAGGCACTTGTCTCTTGTCTTGAGACCCCCCTTCCCAAATTTTTTGGGAGGGGGGTCCGTCTCCCCGCGTTGTCCCCCTGTCTGTCCCTATGTTTTTACCCACTGCCACCATGGATGCTGCTGCCGCCGCTGCGACACAGGTAAGTGCTGCGACTGACCCCTGGATGCTGCTGCTGCTGCGACGGATTCACCGCGGATTCACCACTGATTTACCATTGATTTACTTGATTCACTGATTCACTGATTCAATTGCTGACTAATGGCTACTGGCGTGCGAGTGCGGGCGCGGTGCGGGCCTTCCCGAGTGAAGGGTAAGTATCATTCCCCCCCCCCCGTCTCCCCTCGGTGCCCGCACTGTTTCTCACTGGTTTTTTCTGTTCTTCCTCCCCCCCGCAGCCGCTCCCGGGACCCGGCGGAGCTTCCGCCGGCGAAGAGCCCCGAGTGACCGCGTCCCGCGGGAGGATCCCCCGCGCCTCCGCCAGCAGAGCCGTGGGCATTTCAGGTGGGGAAAAACCTCCCGACCGCAACCTCCCTCCCTCCCTCCCGCTGTGGGGGTTTCGCTCGGAGTTTTGCTCTCAGTCTGGCTCAGGTGTTTCTCCGCTCTTTGTTTCCCTGCTGTGAGTCCCAGGTGCGTGCGGGGCTGTGCGGGATCCCCCTGGAGTCGGAGGAGTCGGGAGAGAAGCGGCGGTGGAGCAGTGCGGGACGGTCGGTGAGGGGAGGGGAGGGCAGTGCGGGGATTGCGCTGGGGGGGAGCGGGGGGATGAGAGTTGTGTGCGTGAGAGTTTGTGAGTGCGTGTGTGTGTGTCGCGTGGCGAGGCCGTGTGCGGTTTGTGTCCCGTCCCGGCTCTGCGTTCAGCGCTTTCTCTCGTGTCCCCGCGGCTGCTCCGCTGCCCCCTGCCCGCCCCCGAGCTCTGGGGGTGGCAGCGCTGGGGGGGTCTGATCGCTGCCCGCAGCCCCTCGGGTGCGGAGCGGCAGCGCCGGGACCCGCGGGACGGGGGAAGGGCACTGGGGGGATGCAGAGCACATTTGTGGGCCCTCTCCCCCTTTTTGCCACCTCTTCTCCCTTTGCTTCCCCCTTTGCCCCCCTTTCACTTTTGTCCTCGCCCCCTTTCCCGTTGCCCTTTTTGCCCCCCTCCCGTTGCCCTTTTTGCCCCCCTCCCGTTGCCCTTTTTGCCCCCCTCCCGTTGCCCTTTTTGCCCCCCTCCCGTTGCCCTTTTTGCCCCCCTCCCGTTGCCCTTTTTGCCCCCCTCCCGTTGCCCTTTTTGCCCCCCTCCCGTTGCCCTTTTTGCCCCCCTCCCGTTGCCCTTTTTGCCCCCCTCCCGTTGCCCTTTTTGCCCCCCTCCCGTTGCCCTTTTTGCCCCCCCCGTTGCCCTTTTTGCCCCCCCCGTTGCCCTTTTTGCCCCCCCCGTTGCCCTTTTTGCCCCCCCCGTTGCCCTTTTTTCCCCCCTCCCGTTGCCCTTTTTTCCCCCCTCCCGTTGCCCTTTTTTCCCCCCTCCCGTTGCCCTTTTTTCCCCCCTCCCGTTGCCCTTTTTTCCCCCCTCCCGTTGCCCTTTTTTCCCCCCTCCCGTTGCCCTTTTTTCCCCCCTCCCGTTGCCCTTTTTTCCCCCCCCCCCCGTTGCCCTTTTTTCCCCCCTCCCGTTGCCCTTTTTCCCCCCCCCCGTTGCCATTTCCCCCCCCCCGTTGCCCTTTCCCCCCTCCCCGTTGCCCTTTTCCCCCCCCCGTTGCCCTTTCCCCCCCCCCCCGTTGCCCTTTCCCCCCCCCCCGTTGCCCTTTCCCCCCCCCCCGTTGCCCTTCCCCCCCCCCCGTTGCCCTTTTCCCCCCCCCGTTGCCCTTTTCCCCCCCCCGTTGCCCTTTTCCCCCCCCCGTTGCCCTTTCCCCCCCCCGTTGCCCTTTTCCCCCCCCCGTTGCCCTTTTCCCCCCCCCGTTGCCCTTTTCCCCCCCCCGTTGCCCTTTTCCCCCCCCCGTTGCCCTTTTCCCCCCCCCGTTGCCCTTTTCCCCCCCCCGTTGCCCTTTTCCCCCCCCCGTTGCCCTTTTCCCCCCCCCGTTGCCCTTTTCCCCCCCCCGTTGCCCTTTTCCCCCCCCCGTTGCCCTTTTCCCCCCCCCGTTGCCCTTTTCCCCCCCCCGTTGCCCTTTTCCCCCCCCGTTGCCCTTTTCCCCCCCCGTTGCCCTTTTCCCCCCCCCGTTGCCCTTTTCCCCCCCCCGTTGCCCTTTCCCCCCCCCGTTGCCCTTTCCCCCCCCCGTTGCCCTTTCCCCCCCCCGTTGCCCTTTTTGCCCCCCCCCCGTTGCCCTTTTTGCCCCCCTCCCGTTGCCCTTTTTGCCCCCCCCCCGTTGCCCTTTTTGCCCCCCCCCCCGTTGCCCTTTTTGCCCCCCCCCCCGTTGCCCTTTTTGCCCCCCCCCCGTTGCCCTTTTTGCCCCCCCCCCGTTGCCCTTTTTGCCCCCCCCCGTTGCCCTTTTTGCCCCCCCCCCGTTGCCCTTTTTGCCCCCCCCCCGTTGCCCTTTTTCCCCCCCCCGTTGCCCTTTTTCCCCCCCCGTTGCCCTTTTTGCCCCCCCCGTTGCCCTTTTTTCCCCCCTCCCGTTGCCCTTTTTTCCCCCCTCCCGTTGCCCTTTTTTCCCCCCTCCCGTTGCCCTTTTTTCCCCCCTCCCGTTGCCCTTTTTTCCCCCCTCCCGTTGCCCTTTTTTCCCCCCCCCCCCGTTGCCCTTTTTTCCCCCCCCCGTTGCCCTTTTTTCCCCCCCCCGTTGCCCTTTTTCCCCCCCCCCCGTTGCCCTTTTTCCCCCCCCCCGTTGCCCTTTTTCCCCCCCCCCCGTTGCCCTTTTTCCCCCCCCCCCGTTGCCCTTTTTCCCCCCCCCCCGTTGCCCTTTTTCCCCCCCCCCGTTGCCCTTTTTCCCCCCCCCCCGTTGCCCTTTTTGCCCCCCCCCCGTTGCCCTTTTTGCCCCCCCCTTTTCCTCTTGTTTCCCCCATTCCCCCTTTTTGCCTCCTTGTATCCCCCCCTTCTCCTTCCCACCCGGTTCAGTCCCACACTCAGAGATTGGGACTGACAAACATTGCTGGATGTGCAGATGGTGCCTCCCAAGCTCCTGGGGCAGCCCTGGGGAACTCAACCCCCTTGTGTGATGAGGGGATAAGGAGGAACCAGGAGAAATTCAAGTACAAATTCCTCCTCAGACACAAATTTCTTCTCCTTCCAGGTTCCGGTACCACGGGGCAGATGGCAACAACATCAGGAAGCCCAGGAACTGCTTGGCTCCCAAGTCCATGGATTCCTTGATGCCCTGGGTGCAGGAGCAGCTGGATGACCAAACCCTCCTCCCTGCCAAGGTCAGTGAGTGCTGCTGTGTGACACCAGGGGACACAGACACTGCCCCGAGGCTCCATCTGATCCCTCTCACACACCTGAAGGCCTCATCTCACATCTCACAGCCTTCAGGTGCACATTTCCTAAAGAATTTCAAGGCCTTTTTCTTTCTTTCTACTTTTTCCCCTTCTCTTTCTGCCTCTCCTTTCCCTCACTCTGCATTTTCTCCTCTTCTCTGCCTTTTTCTCTTTTTTTCTTCCCCTCTGCCTTTTTTTCTTCCCCTCTGCCTTTTTTTCCCTTTCCCTCTGCCTTTTTTTCCCTTTCCCTCTGCCTTTTTTTCCCTTTCCCTCTGCCTTTTTTTTCCCTTTCCCTCTGCCTTTTTTTCTCTTTCCCTCTGCCTTTTTTTCTCTTTCCCTCTGCCTTTTTTTCCCTTTCCCTCTGCCTTTTTTTCCCTTTCCCTCTGCCTTTTTTTCTCTTTCCCTCTGCCTTTTTTTCTCTTTCCCTCTGCCTTTTTTTCTTTCCCTCTGCCTTTTTTTCTTTCCCTCTGCCTTTTTTTCTCTTTCCCTCTGCCTTTTTTTCTCTTTCCCTCTGCCTTTTTTTCTCTTTCCCTCTGCCTTTTTTTCTCTTTCCCTCTGCCTTTTTTTCTCTTTCCCTCTGCCTTTTTTTCTCTTTCCCTCTGCCTTTTTTTCTCTTTCCCTCTGCCTTTTTTTCTCTTTCCCTCTGCCTTTTTTTCTCTCTTTTCCCTTTGCCTTTTTTTCTCTCTTTTTCCTCTGCCTTTTTTTCCCTTTCCTCTGCCTTTTTTTCCCTTTTCCTCTGCCTTTTTTTCTCTTTTCCCTCTGCCTTTTTTTCTCTCTTTTCCCTCTGCCTTTTTTTCTCTCTTTTCCCTCTGCCTTTTTTTCTCTCTTTTCCCTCTGCCTTTTTTTCTCTCTTTTCCCTCTGCCTTTTTTTCTCTCTTTTCCCTCTGCCTTTTTTTCTCTCTTTTCCCTCTGCCTTTTTTCTCTCTTTTCCCTCTGCCTTTTTTTCTCTCTTTTCCCTCTGCCTTTTTTTCTCTCTTTTCCCTCTGCCTTTTTTTCTCTCTTTTCCCTCTGCCTTTTTTTCTCTATCCCTCTGCTTTTTTTTTCTCTTTCCCTCTGCCTTTTTTTCTCATTCCCTCTGCCTTTTTTTCTCATTCCCTCTGCTTTTTTTCCCTTTCCCTCTGCCTTTTTTTCTCTTTCCCTCTGCTTTTTCCCTTTTCCTCTGCCTTTTTTTCCCTTTTCCTCTGCCTTTTTTTCCCTTTTCCTCTGCCTTTTTTTCCCTTTTCCTCTGCCTTTTTTTCCCTTTTCCTCTGCCTTTTTTTCCCTTTTCCTCTGCCTTTTTTTCCCTTTTCCTCTGCCTTTTTTTCTCTTTCCCCTCTCCTTTTTTTCTCTCTTTCCCCTCTCCTTTTTTTCTCTTTCCCCTCTCCTTTTTTTCTCTCTTTCCCTCTGCCTTTTTTTCTCTCTTTTCCCTCTGCCTTTTTTTCTCTCTTTTCCCTCTGCCTTTTTTTCTCTCTTTTCCCTCTGCCTTTTTTTCTCTCTTTTCCCTCTGCCTTTTTTTCTCTCTTTTCCCTCTGCCTTTTTTTCTCTCTTTTCCCTCTGCCTTTTTTTCTCTCTTTTCCTCTGCCTTTTTTTCTCTCTTTTCCCTCTGCCTTTTTTTTTTTTTTTTTTTTTTTTTTTTTCTTGTTTTTTTTTTCTTTTTCTCTGCTTTTTTTTCTTCTTTTTTTTTTTTTCTTTTTTTTCTCTTTTCCCTCTGCCTTTTTTTCTCTCTTTTCCCTCTGCCTTTTTTCTCTCTTTTCCCTCTGCCTTTTTTTCTCTCTTTTCCCTCTGCCTTTTTTTCTCTCTTTTCCCTCTGCCTTTTTTTCTCTCTTTTCCCTCTGCCTTTTTTTCTCTCTTTTCCCTCTGCCTTTTTTTCTCTCTTTTCCCTCTGCCTTTTTTTCTCTCTTTTCCCTCTGCCTTTTTTTCTCTCTTTTCCCTCTGCCTTTTTTTCTCTCTTTTCCCTCTGCCTTTTTTTCTCTCTTTTCCCTCTGCCTTTTTTTCTCTCTTTTCCCTCTGCCTTTTTTTCTCTCTTTTCCCTCTGCCTTTTTTTCTCTCTTTTCCCTCTGCCTTTTTTTCTCTCTTTTCCCTCTGCCTTTTTTTCTCTCTTTTCCCTCTGCCTTTTTTTCTCTCTTTTCCCTCTGCCTTTTTTTCTCTCTTTTCCCTCTGCCTTTTTTCTCTCTTTTCCCTCTGCCTTTTTTCTCTCTTTCCCTCTGCCTGTCTTCA